>NW_026960628.1:0-103019 GCF_021018805.1 Prinia subflava | reverse complement strand
ACTTTCTTGCTCCTTTTCCACAAGTGAAGTATATTTTGTACCAGTTGGTGTATTCCTCGTCTGCAGAGCAAGAGCAAAGGTTTTAGGATCTAAATTGCTTGTTTTCCATGGAAGAGCTATGTAGAACACTATGCTTTGCTGTTGCTGTGTTGGTTTTCTAAAGACACAAACCCTGTTTGTTCCCTGTGTTTTCAGCAAGCAGAGAAGCTGCTGCAGACACTTTCTTGCCTCCTTTTCCACAAGTGAAGTATATTTTGTACCAGTTGGTGCATTCCTCGTCTGCAGAGCAAGAGCAAAGGTGTTAGGACCTAAATTGCTTGATTTCCATGGAAGAGCTCTGTAGAACACTATGCTTTGCTGTTGCTGTGTCGGTTTTCTCAAGAAACAAACCCTGTTTGTTCTCTGTACTTGCAGCGAGCAGAGAAGCTCTTGAAGACACGTACCTGCTTTCTCCACTACTGACGTATATTTTGTACCAGTTGGTGTATTCCTCGTCTGCAGAGACGGATCAAAGGTTTTAGGACCTAAATTGCTTGATTTCATTGGAAGAGCTATTAAGAAACACTATGCTTTGCTGTTGCTGTGTTGGTTTTTCTAAAGACACAAGCCCTGTTTTTTCCCTGTGTTTTCAGCAAGCAGAGAAGCTCTTGAAGACACGTACCTGCTTTCTCCACTACTGACGTATATTTTGTACCAGTTGGTGTGTTCCTCGTCTGCAGAGACGGATCAAAGGTTTTAGGACTTAAATTGCTTGATTTCATTGGAAGAGCTATTAAGAACACTATGCTTTGCTGTTGCTGTGTTGGTTTTTCTAAAGACACAAGCCCTGTTTTTTCCCTGTGTTTTCAGCAAGCAGAGAAGCTCTTGAAGACACGTACCTGCTTTCTCCACTACTGACGTATATTTTGTACCAGTTGGTGTGTTCCTCGTCTGCAAAGCAAGAGCAAAGGTTTTAGGACTTAAATTGCTTGATTTCCATGGAAGAGCTCTGTAGAACACTATGCTTTGCTGTTGCTGTGTCGGTTTTCTCAAGACACAAGTCTTGTTGGTTGTCTGTGTTTGCAGCAAGCAGAGAAGCTGCTGCAGACACTTTTCTTGCCCCTTTTTCACAAGTGAAGTATATTTTGTACCAGTTGGTGTGTTCCTCGTCTGCAGAGACGGATCAAAGGTTTTAGGATCTAAATTGCTTGATTTCATTGGAAGAGCTATTAAGAACACTATGCTTTGCTGTTGCTGTGTTGGTTTTCTAAACACACAAGCCCTGTTTGTTCCCTGTGTTTCTCAGCAAGCAGAGAAGCTCTTGAAGACACGTACCTGCTTTCTCCACTACTGACGTATATTTTGTACCAGTTGGTGTGTTCCTCGTCTGCAAAGCAAGAGCAAAGGTTTTAGGACTAAAATTGCTTGATTTCCATGGAAGAGCTCTGTAGAACACTATGCTTTGCTGTTACTGTGTTGGTTTTTCTCAAGACACAAGTCTTGTTGGTTGTATGTGTTTCCAGCGAGCAGAAAAGCTGCTGCAGACACTTTCTTGCCCCTTTTTCCACAAGTGAAAGTATATTTTGTACCAGTTGGTGTATTCCTCGTCTGCAGAGCAAGAGCAAAGGTTTTAGGATCTAAATTGCTTGTTTTCCATGGAAGAGCTCTGTAGAACACTATGCTTTGCTGTTGCTGTGTTGGTTTTTCTCAAGACACAAGTCCTGTTGGTTGTCTGTGTTTTCAGCAAGCAGAGAAGCTGCTGCAGACACTTTCTTGCCCCTTTTCCACAAGTGAAGTATATTTTGTACCAGTTGGTGTATTCCTCTTCTGCAGAGCAAGAGCAAAGGTTTTAGGATCTAAATTGCTTGTTTTCCATGGAAGAGCTCTGTAGAACACTATGCTTTGCTGTTGCTGTGTTGGTTTTCTCAAGACACAAGTCCTGTTGGTTGTCTGTGTTTGCAGCAAGCAGAGAAGCTGCTGCAGACACTTTCTTGCCCCTTTTTACAAGTGAAGTATATTTTGTACCAGTTGGTGTGTTCCTCGTCTGCAAAGCAAGAGCAAATGTGTTAGGACCTAAATTGCTTGATTTCCCATGGAAGAGCTCTGTAGAACACTATGCTTTGCTGTTGCTGTGTCGGTTTTTCTCAAGAAACAAACCCTGTTTTGTTCTCTGTACTTGCAGCGAGCAGAGAAGCTCTTGAAGACACGTACCTGCTTTCTCCACTACTGACGTATATTTTGTACCAGTTGGTGTATTCCTCGTCTGGAGAGCAGGAGCAAAGGTTTTAGGACCTAAATTGCTTGATTTCCTTGGAAGAGATATGTAGAACACTGTGCTTTGCTGTTGCTGTGTTGGTTTTCTCAAGACACAAGCCTTGTTTAGTTGTATGTGTTTCCAGCGAGCAGAAAAGCTGCTGCAGACACTTTCTTGCCCCTTTTTCCACAAGTGAAGTATATTTTGTACCAGTTTGGTGTATTCCTCGTCTGCAGAGCAAGAGCAAAGGTTTTAGGATCTAAATTGCTTGTTTTCCATGGAAGAGCTATGTAGAACACTATGGTTTTCGGTTGCTGTGTTTGTTTTCTCAAGACACAAGCCCTGTTTGTTCCCTGTGTTTTCAGCAAGCAGAGAAGCTGCTGCAGAACACTTTCTTGCTCCTTTTCCACTAGTGAAGTATATTTTGTACCAGTTTGTGTATTCTTCGTCTGCAGAGCAAGAGCAAAGGTTTTAGGATCTAATTGCTTGTTTTTCCATGGAAGAGCTATGTAGAACACTATGCTTTGCTGTTGCTGTGTTGGTTTTCTCAAGACACAAGCCCTGTTGGTTGTCTGTGTTTGCAGCAAGCAGAGAAGCTCTTGAAGACACGTACCTGCTTTCTCCACTACTGACGTATATTTTGTACCAGTTGGTGTGTTCCTCGTCTGCAAAGCAAGAGCAAAGGTTTTAGGACTTAAATTGCTTGATTTCCATGGAAGAGCTCTGTAGAACACAATGCTTTGCTGTTTGCTGTGTTGGTTTTCTCAAGACACAAGTCCTGTTGGTTGTCTGTGTTTGCAGCAAGCAGAGAAGCTGCTGCAGACACTTTCTTGCTCCTTTTTCACAAGTGAAGTATATTTTGTACCAGTTGGTGTGTTCCTCGTCTGCAAAGCAAGAGCAAATGTGTTAGGACCTAAATTGCTTGATTTCCATGGAAGAGCTCTGTAGAACACTATGCTTTGCTGTTGCTGTGTTGGTTTTTCTCAAGAAACAAACCCTGTTTGTTCTCTCTGTACTTGCAGCGAGCAGAGAAGCTCTTGAAGACACGTACCTGCTATTCTCCACTACTGACGTATATTTTGTACCAGTTGGTGTATTCCTCGTCTGGAGAGCAGGAGCAAAGGTTTTAGGACCTAAATTGCTTGATTTCCTTGGAAGAGATATGTAGAACACTGTGCTTTGCTGTTGCTGTGTTGGTTTTTCTCAAGACACAAACCCTGTTTGTTCCCTGTGTTTTCAGCAAGCAGATAAGCTGCTGCAGACACTTTCTTGCCCCTTTTCCACAAGTGAAGTATATTTTGTACCAGTTGGTGTATTCCTTGTCTGCAGAGCAAGAGCAAAGGTTTTAGGATCTAAATTGCTTGTTTTCCATGGAAGAGCTATGTAGAACACTATGCTTTGCTGTTGCTGTGTTGGTTTTCTAAAGACACAAACCCTGTTTGTTCTCTGTGTTTTCAGCAAGCAGAGAAGCTGCTGCAGACACTTTCTTGCTCCTTTTCCACTAGTGAAGTATATTTTGTACCAGTTGGTGTATTCCTCGTCTGGAGAGCAGGAGCAAAGGTTTTAGGACCTAAATTGCTTGATTTCCTTGGAAGAGATATGTAGAACACTGTGCTTTGCTGTTGCTGTGTTGGGTTTTCTCAAGACACATACCCCTGTTTTTTCCCTGTGTTTTCAGCAAGCAGAGAAGCTGCTGCAGACACTTTCTTGCCCCTTTTCCACAAGTGAAGTATATTTTGTACCAGTTGGTGTATTCCTTGTCTGCAGAGCAAGAGCAAAGGTTTTAGGATCTAAATTGCTTGTTTTCCATGGAAGAGCTCTGTAGAACACTATGCTTTGCTGTTGCTGTGTTGGTTTTCTAAAGACACAAACCCTGTTTGTTCCCTGTGTTTTCAGCAAGCAGAGAAGCTGCTGCAGACACTTTCTTGCCCCTTTTCCACAAGTGAAGTATACTTTTGTACCAGTTGGTGTATTCCTCTTCTGCAGAGCAAGAGCAAAGGTTTTAGGATCTAAATTGCTTGTTTTCCCATGGAAGAGCTCTGTAGAACACTGTGCTTTGCTGTTGCTGTGTTGGTTTTCTCAAGACACAAGTCCTGTTGGTTGTCTGTGTTTGCAGCAAGCAGAGAAGCTGCTGCAGACACTTTCTTGCCCCTTTTCCACAAGTGAAGTATATTTTGTACCAGTTGGTGTATTCCTCGTCTGCAGAGCAAGAGCAAAGGTTTTAGGATCTAAATTGCTTGTTTTCCATGGAAGAGCTATGTAGAACACTATGGTTTTCGGTTGCTGTGTTTGTTTTCTCAAGACACAAGCCCTGTTTGTTCCCTGTGTTTTCCAGCAAGCAGAGAAGCTGCTGCAGACACTTTCTTGCTCCTTTTCCACTAGTGAAGTATATTTTGTACAAGTTTGTGTATTCTTCGTCTGCAGAGCAAGAGCAAAGGTTTTAGGATCTAAATTGCTTGTTTTCCATGGAAGAGCTATGTAGAACACTATGCTTTGCTGTTGCTGTGTTGGTTTTCTCAAGACACAAGCCCTGTTGGTTGTCTGTGTTTGCAGCAAGCAGAGAAGCTCTTGAAGACACGTACCTGCTTTCTCCACTACTGACGTATATTTTGTACCAGTTGGTGTATTCCTCGTCTGGAGAGCAGGAGTAAAGGTTTTTAGGACCTAAATTGCTTGATTTCCTTGGAAGAGATATGTAGAACACTGTGCTTTGCTGTTACTGTGTTGGTTTTCTCAAGACACAAGTCTTGTTGGTTGTCTGAGTTTCCAGCGAGCAGAAAAGCTGCTGCAGACACTTTCTTGCCCCTTTTCCACAAGTGAAGTATATTTTGTACCAGTTGGTGTATTCCTCGTCTGCAGAGCAAGAGCAAAGGTTTTAGGATCTAAATTGCTTGTTTTCCATGGAAGAGCTCTGTAGAACACTATGGTTTTCGGTTGCTGTGTTTGTTTTCTCAAGACACAAGCCCTGTTTGTTCCCTGTGTTTTCAGCAAGCAGAGAAGCTGCTGCAGACACTTTCTTGCTCCTTTTCCACTAGTGAAGTATATTTTGTACCAGTTGGTGTATTCCTCGTCTGGAGAGCAGGAGCAAAGGTTTTAGGACCTAAATTGCTTGATTTCCTTGGAAGAGATATGTAGAACACTGTGGCTTTGCTGTTTCTGTGTTGGTTTTTCTCAAGACACAAACCCTGTTTGTTCCCTGTGTTTTCAGCAAGCAGAGAAGCTGCTGCAGACACTTTCTTGCCCCTTTTCCACAAGTGAAGTATATTTTGTACCAGTTGGTGTATTCCTCGTCTGCAGAGCAAGAGCAAAGGTTTTAGGATCTAAATTGCTTGTTTTCCATGGAAGAGCTATGTAGAACACTATGCTTTGCTGTTGCTGTGTTGGTTTTCTAAAGACACAAACCCTGTTTGTTCTCTGTGTTTTCAGCAAGCAGAGAAGCTGCTGCAGACACTTTCTTGCTCCTTTTCCACTAGTGAAGTATATTTTTGTACCAGTTGGTGTATTCCTCGTCTGGAGAGCAGGAGCAAAGGTTTTAGGGACCTAAATTGCTTGATTTCCTTGGAAGAGATATGTAGAACACTGTGCTTTGCTGTTGCTGTGTTGGTTTTCTCAAGACACAAACCCTGTTTGTTCCCTGTGTTCTTCAGCAAGCAGAGAAGCTGCTGCAGACACTTTCTTGCCCCTTTTCCACAAGTGAAGTATATTTTTGTACCAGTTGGTGTATTCCTTGTCTGCAGAGCAAGAGCAAAGGTTTTAGGATCTAAATTGCTTGTTTTCCATGGAAGAGCTCTGGTAGAACACTATGCTTTGCTGTTGCTGTGTTGGTTTTTCTAAAGACACAAACCCTGTTTGTTCCCTGTGTTTTCAGCAAGCAGAGAAGCTGCTGCAGACACTTTCTTGCCCCTTTTCCACAAGTGAAGTATATTTTGTACCAGTTGGTGTATTCCTCTTCTGCAGAGCAAGAGCAAAGGTTTTAGGATCTAAATTGCTTGTTTTCCATGGAAGAGCTATGTAGAACACTGTGCTTTGCTGTTGCTGTGTTGGTTTTCTCAAGACACAAGTCCTGTTGGTTGTCTGTGTTTGCAGCAAGCAGAGAAGCTGCTGCAGACACTTTCTTGCCCCTTTTCCACAAGTGAAGTATATTTTGTACCAGTTGGTGTATTCCTCGTCTGCAGAGTAAGAGCAAAGGTTTTAGGATCTAAATTGCTTGTTTTCCATGGAAGAGCTCTGTAGAACACTATGCTTTGCTGTTGCTGTGTCGGTTTTCTCAAGAAACAAACCCTGTTTGTTCTCTGTACTTGCAGCGAGCAGAGAAGCTCTTGAAGACACGTACCTGCTTTCTCCACTACTGACGTATATTTTGTACCCAGTTGGTGTATTCCTCGTCTGGAGAGCAGGAGCAAAGGTTTTAGGACCTAAATTGCTTGATTTCCTTGGAAGAGATATGTAGAACACTGTGCTTTGCTGTTGCTGTGTTGGTTTTCTCAAGACACAAGCCTTGTTAGTTGTATGTGTTTCCAGCGAGCAGAAAAGCTGCTGCAGACACTTTCTTGCCCCTTTTCCACAAGTGAAGTATATTTTGTACCAGTTGGTGTATTCCTCGTCTGCAGAGCAAGAGCAAAGGTTTTAGGATCTAAATTGCTTGTTTTCCATGGAAGAGCTATGTAGAACACTATGGTTTTCAGTTGCTGTGTTTGTTTTCTCAAGACACAAGCCCTGTTTGTTCTCTGTGTTTTCAGCAAGCAGAGAAGCTGCTGCAGACACTTTCTTGCTCCTTTTCCACTAGTGAAGTATATTTTGTACCAGTTGGTGTATTCCTCGTCTGCAGAGCAAGAGCAAAGGTTTTAGGACCTAAATTGCTTGATTTCCTTGGAAGAGATATGTAGAACACTGTGCTTTGCTGTTGCTGTGTTGGTTTTCTCAAGACACAAACCCTGTTTGTTCCCTGTGTTTTCAGCAAGCAGAGAAGCTGCTGCAGACACTTTCTTGCCCCTTTTCCACAAGTGAAGTATATTTTGTACCAGTTGGTGTATTTCCTCGTCTGCAGAGCAAGAGCAAAGGTTTTAGGATCTAAATTGCTTGTTTTCCAATGGAAGAGCTATGTAGAACACTATGCTTTGCTGTTGCTGTGTTGGTTTTCTAAAGACACAAACCCCTGTTTGTTCCCTGTGTTTTCAGCAAGCAGAGAAGCTGCTGCAGACACTTTCTTGCCCCCTTTTCCCACAAGTGAAGTATATTTTTGTACCAGTTGGTGTATTCCTTGTCTGCAGAGCAAGAGCAAAGGTTTTAGGATCTAAATTGCTTGTTTTCCATGGAAGAGCTATGTAGAACACTATGCTTTGCTGTTGCTGTGTTGGTTTTCTCAAGACACAAGTCCTGTTGGTTGTCTGTGTTTGCAGCAAGCAGAGAAGCTGCTGCAGACACTTTCTTGCTCCTTTTCCACAAGTGAAGTATATTTTGTACCAGTTGGTGTATTCCTCGTCTGCAGAGCAAGAGCAAAGGTTTTAGGATCTAAATTGCTTGTTTTCCATGGAAGAGCTATGTAGAACACTATGCTTTGCTGTTGCTGTGTTGGTTTTCTAAAGACACAAACCCTGTTTGTTCCCTGTGTTTTCAGCAAGCAGAGAAGCTGCTGCAGACACTTTCTTGCCCCTTTTCCACAAGTGAAGTATATTTTGTACCAGTTGGTGCATTCCTCGTCTGCAGAGCAAGAGCAAAGGTGTTAGGACCTAAATTGCTTGATTTCCATGGAAGAGCTCTGTAGAACACTATGCTTTGCTGTTGCTGTGTCGGTTTTCTCAAGAAACAAACCCTGTTTGTTCTCTGTACTTGCAGCGAGCAGAGAAGCTCTTGAAGACACGTACCTGCTTTCTCCACTACTGACGTATATTTTGTACCAGTTGGTGTATTCCTCGTCTGCAGAGACGGATCAAAGGTTTTAGGACCTAAATTGCTTGATTTCATTGGAAGAGCTATTAAGAACACTATGCTTTGCTGTTGCTGTGTTGGTTTTCTAAAGACACAAGCCCTGTTTTTTCCCTGTGTTTTCAGCAAGCAGAGAAGCTCTTGAAGACACGTACCTGCTTTCTCCACTACTGACGTATATTTTGTACCAGTTGGTGTGTTCCTCGTCTGCAGAGACGGATCAAAGGTTTTAGGACTTAAATTGCTTGATTTCATTGGAAGAGCTATTAAGAACACTATGCTTTGCTGTTGCTGTGTTGGTTTTCTAAAGACACAAGCCCTGTTTTTTCCCTGTGTTTTCAGCAAGCAGAGAAGCTCTTGAAGACACGTACCTGCTTTCTCCACTACTGACGTATATTTTGTACCAGTTGGTGTGTTCCTCGTCTGCAAAGCAAGAGCAAAGGTTTTAGGACTTAAATTGCTTGATTTCCATGGAAGAGCTCTGTAGAACACTATGCTTTGCTGTTGCTGTGTCGGTTTTCTCAAGACACAAGTCTTGTTGGTTGTCTGTGTTTGCAGCAAGCAGAGAAGCTGCTGCAGACACTTTCTTGCCCCTTTTTCACAAGTGAAGTATATTTTGTACCAGTTGGTGTGTTCCTCGTCTGCAGAGACGGATCAAAGGTTTTAGGATCTAAATTGCTTGATTTCATTGGAAGAGCTATTAAGAACACTATGCTTTGCTGTTGCTGTGTTGGTTTTCTAAACACACAAGCCCTGTTTGTTCCCTGTGTTTTCAGCAAGCAGAGAAGCTCTTGAAGACACGTACCTGCTTTCTCCACTACTGACGTATATTTTGTACCAGTTGGTGTGTTCCTCGTCTGCAAAGCAAGAGCAAAGGTTTTAGGACTAAAATTGCTTGATTTCCATGGAAGAGCTCTGTAGAACACTATGCTTTGCTGTTACTGTGTTGGTTTTCTCAAGACACAAGTCTTGTTGGTTGTATGTGTTTCCAGCGAGCAGAAAAGCTGCTGCAGACACTTTCTTGCCCCTTTTCCACAAGTGAAGTATATTTTGTACCAGTTGGTGTATTCCTCGTCTGCAGAGCAAGAGCAAAGGTTTTAGGATCTAAATTGCTTGTTTTCCATGGAAGAGCTCTGTAGAACACTATGCTTTGCTGTTGCTGTGTTGGTTTTCTCAAGACACAAGTCCTGTTGGTTGTCTGTGTTTTCAGCAAGCAGAGAAGCTGCTGCAGACACTTTCTTGCCCCTTTTCCACAAGTGAAGTATATTTTGTACCAGTTGGTGTATTCCTCTTCTGCAGAGCAAGAGCAAAGGTTTTAGGATCTAAATTGCTTGTTTTCCATGGAAGAGCTCTGTAGAACACTATGCTTTGCTGTTGCTGTGTTGGTTTTCTCAAGACACAAGTCCTGTTGGTTGTCTGTGTTTGCAGCAAGCAGAGAAGCTGCTGCAGACACTTTCTTGCCCCTTTTTACAAGTGAAGTATATTTTGTACCAGTTGGTGTGTTCCTCGTCTGCAAAGCAAGAGCAAATGTGTTAGGACCTAAATTGCTTGATTTCCATGGAAGAGCTCTGTAGAACACTATGCTTTGCTGTTGCTGTGTCGGTTTTCTCAAGAAACAAACCCTGTTTGTTCTCTGTACTTGCAGCGAGCAGAGAAGCTCTTGAAGACACGTACCTGCTTTCTCCACTACTGACGTATATTTTGTACCAGTTGGTGTATTCCTCGTCTGGAGAGCAGGAGCAAAGGTTTTAGGACCTAAATTGCTTGATTTCCTTGGAAGAGATATGTAGAACACTGTGCTTTGCTGTTGCTGTGTTGGTTTTCTCAAGACACAAGCCTTGTTAGTTGTATGTGTTTCCAGCGAGCAGAAAAGCTGCTGCAGACACTTTCTTGCCCCTTTTCCACAAGTGAAGTATATTTTGTACCAGTTGGTGTATTCCTCGTCTGCAGAGCAAGAGCAAAGGTTTTAGGATCTAAATTGCTTGTTTTCCATGGAAGAGCTATGTAGAACACTATGGTTTTCGGTTGCTGTGTTTGTTTTCTCAAGACACAAGCCCTGTTTGTTCCCTGTGTTTTCAGCAAGCAGAGAAGCTGCTGCAGACACTTTCTTGCTCCTTTTCCACTAGTGAAGTATATTTTGTACCAGTTTGTGTATTCTTCGTCTGCAGAGCAAGAGCAAAGGTTTTAGGATCTAAATTGCTTGTTTTCCATGGAAGAGCTATGTAGAACACTATGCTTTGCTGTTGCTGTGTTGGTTTTCTCAAGACACAAGCCCTGTTGGTTGTCTGTGTTTGCAGCAAGCAGAGAAGCTCTTGAAGACACGTACCTGCTTTCTCCACTACTGACGTATATTTTGTACCAGTTGGTGTGTTCCTCGTCTGCAAAGCAAGAGCAAAGGTTTTAGGACTTAAATTGCTTGATTTCCATGGAAGAGCTCTGTAGAACACAATGCTTTGCTGTTGCTGTGTTGGTTTTCTCAAGACACAAGTCCTGTTGGTTGTCTGTGTTTGCAGCAAGCAGAGAAGCTGCTGCAGACACTTTCTTGCTCCTTTTTCACAAGTGAAGTATATTTTGTACCAGTTGGTGTGTTCCTCGTCTGCAAAGCAAGAGCAAATGTGTTAGGACCTAAATTGCTTGATTTCCATGGAAGAGCTCTGTAGAACACTATGCTTTGCTGTTGCTGTGTTGGTTTTCTCAAGAAACAAACCCTGTTTGTTCTCTGTACTTGCAGCGAGCAGAGAAGCTCTTGAAGACACGTACCTGCTTTCTCCACTACTGACGTATATTTTGTACCAGTTGGTGTATTCCTCGTCTGGAGAGCAGGAGCAAAGGTTTTAGGACCTAAATTGCTTGATTTCCTTGGAAGAGATATGTAGAACACTGTGCTTTGCTGTTGCTGTGTTGGTTTTCTCAAGACACAAACCCTGTTTGTTCCCTGTGTTTTCAGCAAGCAGATAAGCTGCTGCAGACACTTTCTTGCCCCTTTTCCACAAGTGAAGTATATTTTGTACCAGTTGGTGTATTCCTTGTCTGCAGAGCAAGAGCAAAGGTTTTAGGATCTAAATTGCTTGTTTTCCATGGAAGAGCTATGTAGAACACTATGCTTTGCTGTTGCTGTGTTGGTTTTCTAAAGACACAAACCCTGTTTGTTCTCTGTGTTTTCAGCAAGCAGAGAAGCTGCTGCAGACACTTTCTTGCTCCTTTTCCACTAGTGAAGTATATTTTGTACCAGTTGGTGTATTCCTCGTCTGGAGAGCAGGAGCAAAGGTTTTAGGACCTAAATTGCTTGATTTCCTTGGAAGAGATATGTAGAACACTGTGCTTTGCTGTTGCTGTGTTGGTTTTCTCAAGACACATACCCTGTTTTTTCCCTGTGTTTTCAGCAAGCAGAGAAGCTGCTGCAGACACTTTCTTGCCCCTTTTCCACAAGTGAAGTATATTTTGTACCAGTTGGTGTATTCCTTGTCTGCAGAGCAAGAGCAAAGGTTTTAGGATCTAAATTGCTTGTTTTCCATGGAAGAGCTCTGTAGAACACTATGCTTTGCTGTTGCTGTGTTGGTTTTCTAAAGACACAAACCCTGTTTGTTCCCTGTGTTTTCAGCAAGCAGAGAAGCTGCTGCAGACACTTTCTTGCCCCTTTTCCACAAGTGAAGTATATTTTGTACCAGTTGGTGTATTCCTCTTCTGCAGAGCAAGAGCAAAGGTTTTAGGATCTAAATTGCTTGTTTTCCATGGAAGAGCTCTGTAGAACACTGTGCTTTGCTGTTGCTGTGTTGGTTTTCTCAAGACACAAGTCCTGTTGGTTGTCTGTGTTTGCAGCAAGCAGAGAAGCTGCTGCAGACACTTTCTTGCCCCTTTTCCACAAGTGAAGTATATTTTGTACCAGTTGGTGTATTCCTCGTCTGCAGAGCAAGAGCAAAGGTTTTAGGATCTAAATTGCTTGTTTTCCATGGAAGAGCTATGTAGAACACTATGGTTTTCGGTTGCTGTGTTTGTTTTCTCAAGACACAAGCCCTGTTTGTTCCCTGTGTTTTCAGCAAGCAGAGAAGCTGCTGCAGACACTTTCTTGCTCCTTTTCCACTAGTGAAGTATATTTTGTACCAGTTTGTGTATTCTTCGTCTGCAGAGCAAGAGCAAAGGTTTTAGGATCTAAATTGCTTGTTTTCCATGGAAGAGCTATGTAGAACACTATGCTTTGCTGTTGCTGTGTTGGTTTTCTCAAGACACAAGCCCTGTTGGTTGTCTGTGTTTGCAGCAAGCAGAGAAGCTCTTGAAGACACGTACCTGCTTTCTCCACTACTGACGTATATTTTGTACCAGTTGGTGTATTCCTCGTCTGGAGAGCAGGAGTAAAGGTTTTAGGACCTAAATTGCTTGATTTCCTTGGAAGAGATATGTAGAACACTGTGCTTTGCTGTTACTGTGTTGGTTTTCTCAAGACACAAGTCTTGTTGGTTGTCTGAGTTTCCAGCGAGCAGAAAAGCTGCTGCAGACACTTTCTTGCCCCTTTTCCACAAGTGAAGTATATTTTGTACCAGTTGGTGTATTCCTCGTCTGCAGAGCAAGAGCAAAGGTTTTAGGATCTAAATTGCTTGTTTTCCATGGAAGAGCTCTGTAGAACACTATGGTTTTCGGTTGCTGTGTTTGTTTTCTCAAGACACAAGCCCTGTTTGTTCCCTGTGTTTTCAGCAAGCAGAGAAGCTGCTGCAGACACTTTCTTGCTCCTTTTCCACTAGTGAAGTATATTTTGTACCAGTTGGTGTAGTCCTCGTCTGGAGAGCAGGAGCAAAGGTTTTAGGACCTAAATTGCTTGATTTCCTTGGAAGAGATATGTAGAACACTGTGCTTTGCTGTTTCTGTGTTGGTTTTCTCAAGACACAAACCCTGTTTGTTCCCTGTGTTTTCAGCAAGCAGAGAAGCTGCTGCAGACACTTTCTTGCCCCTTTTCCACAAGTGAAGTATATTTTGTACCAGTTGGTGTATTCCTCGTCTGCAGAGCAAGAGCAAAGGTTTTAGGATCTAAATTGCTTGTTTTCCATGGAAGAGCTATGTAGAACACTATGCTTTGCTGTTGCTGTGTTGGTTTTCTAAAGACACAAACCCTGTTTGTTCTCTGTGTTTTCAGCAAGCAGAGAAGCTGCTGCAGACACTTTCTTGCTCCTTTTCCACTAGTGAAGTATATTTTGTACCAGTTGGTGTATTCCTAGTCTGGAGAGCAGGAGCAAAGGTTTTAGGACCTAAATTGCTTGATTTCCTTGGAAGAGATATGTAGAACACTGTGCTTTGCTGTTGCTGTGTTGGTTTTCTCAAGACACAAACCCTGTTTGTTCCCTGTGTTTTCAGCAAGCAGAGAAGCTGCTGCAGACACTTTCTTGCCCCTTTTCCACAAGTGAAGTATATTTTGTACCAGTTGGTGTATTCCTTGTCTGCAGAGCAAGAGCAAAGGTTTTAGGATCTAAATTGCTTGTTTTCCATGGAAGAGCTCTGTAGAACACTATGCTTTGCTGTTGCTGTGTTGGTTTTCTAAAGACACAAACCCTGTTTGTTCCCTGTGTTTTCAGCAAGCAGAGAAGCTGCTGCAGACACTTTCTTGCCCCTTTTCCACAAGTGAAGTATATTTTGTACCAGTTGGTGTATTCCTCTTCTGCAGAGCAAGAGCAAAGGTTTTAGGATCTAAATTGCTTGTTTTCCATGGAAGAGCTATGTAGAACACTGTGCTTTGCTGTTGCTGTGTTGGTTTTCTCAAGACACAAGTCCTGTTGGTTGTCTGTGTTTGCAGCAAGCAGAGAAGCTGCTGCAGACACTTTCTTGCCCCTTTTCCACAAGTGAAGTATATTTTGTACCAGTTGGTGTATTCCTCGTCTGCAGAGTAAGAGCAAAGGTTTTAGGATCTAAATTGCTTGTTTTCCATGGAAGAGCTCTGTAGAACACTATGCTTTGCTGTTGCTGTGTCGGTTTTCTCAAGAAACAAACCCTGTTTGTTCTCTGTACTTGCAGCGAGCAGAGAAGCTCTTGAAGACACGTACCTGCTTTCTCCACTACTGACGTATATTTTGTACCAGTTGGTGTATTCCTCGTCTGGAGAGCAGGAGCAAAGGTTTTAGGACCTAAATTGCTTGATTTCCTTGGAAGAGATATGTAGAACACTGTGCTTTGCTGTTGCTGTGTTGGTTTTCTCAAGACACAAGCCTTGTTAGTTGTATGTGTTTCCAGCGAGCAGAAAAGCTGCTGCAGACACTTTCTTGCCCCTTTTCCACAAGTGAAGTATATTTTGTACCAGTTGGTGTATTCCTCGTCTGCAGAGCAAGAGCAAAGGTTTTAGGATCTAAATTGCTTGTTTTCCATGGAAGAGCTATGTAGAACACTATGGTTTTCGGTTGCTGTGTTTGTTTTCTCAAGACACAAGCCCTGTTTGTTCCCTGTGTTTTCAGCAAGCAGAGAAGCTGCTGCAGACACTTTCTTGCTCCTTTTCCACTAGTGAAGTATATTTTGTACCAGTTTGTGTATTCTTCGTCTGCAGAGCAAGAGCAAAGGTTTTAGGATCTAAATTGCTTGTTTTCCATGGAAGAGCTATGTAGAACACTATGCTTTGCTGTTGCTGTGTTGGTTTTCTCAAGACACAAGCCCTGTTGGTTGTCTGTGTTTGCAGCAAGCAGAGAAGCTCTTGAAGACACGTACCTGCTTTCTCCACTACTGACGTATATTTTGTACCAGTTGGTGTGTTCCTCGTCTGCAAAGCAAGAGCAAAGGTTTTAGGACTTAAATTGCTTGATTTCCATGGAAGAGCTCTGTAGAACACTATGCTTTGCTGTTATTGTGTTGGTTTTCTCAAGACACAAGTCTTGTTGGTTGTCTGAGTTTCCAGCGAGCAGAAAAGCTGCTGCAGACACTTTCTTGCCCCTTTTCCACAAGTGAAGTATATTTTGTACCAGTTGGTGTATTCCTCGTCTGCAGAGCAAGAGCAAAGGTTTTAGGATCTAAATTGCTTGTTTTCCATGGAAGAGCTCTGTAGAACACAATGCTTTGCTGTTGCTGTGTTGGTTTTCTCAAGACACAAGTCCTGTTGGTTGTCTGTGTTTGCAGCAAGCAGAGAAGCTGCTGCAGACACTTTCTTGCTCCTTTTTCACAAGTGAAGTATATTTTGTACCAGTTGGTGTGTTCCTCGTCTGCAAAGCAAGAGCAAATGTGTTAGGACTTAAATTGCTTGATTTCCATGGAAGAGCTCTGTAGAACACTATGCTTTGCTGTTGCTGTGTTGGTTTTCTCAAGAAACAAACCCTGTTTGTTCTCTGTACTTGCAGCGAGCAGAGAAGCTCTTGAAGACACGTACCTGCTTTCTCCACTACTGACGTATATTTTGTACCAGTTGGTGTATTCCTCGTCTGGAGAGCAGGAGCAAAGGTTTTAGGACCTAAATTGCTTGATTTCCTTGGAAGAGATATGTAGAACACTGTGCTTTGCTGTTGCTGTGTTGGTTTTCTCAAGACACAAACCCTGTTTGTTCCCTGTGTTTTCAGCAAGCAGAGAAGCTGCTGCAGACACTTTCTTGCCCCTTTTCCACAAGTGAAGTATATTTTGTACCAGTTGGTGTATTCCTCTTCTGCAGAGCAAGAGCAAAGGTTTTAGGATCTAAATTGCTTGTTTTCCATGGAAGAGCTATGTAGAACACTGTGCTTTGCTGTTGCTGTGTTGGTTTTCTCAAGACACAAGTCCTGTTGGTTGTCTGTGTTTGCAGCAAGCAGAGAAGCTGCTGCAGACACTTTCTTGCCCCTTTTCCACAAGTGAAGTATATTTTGTACCAGTTGGTGTATTCCTTGTCTGCAGAGCAAGAGCAAAGGTTTTAGGATCTAAATTGCTTGTTTTCCATGGAAGAGCTATGTAGAACACTATGCTTTGCTGTTGCTGTGTTGGTTTTCTAAAGACACAAACCCTGTTTGTTCCCTGTGTTTTCAGCAAGCAGAGAAGCTGCTGCAGACACTTTCTTGCCCCTTTTCCACAAGTGAAGTATATTTTGTACCAGTTGGTGTATTCCTCTTCTGCAGAGCAAGAGCAAAGGTTTTAGGATCTAAATTGCTTGTTTTCCATGGAAGAGCTATGTAGAACACTGTGCTTTGCTGTTGCTGTGTTGGTTTTCTCAAGACACAAGTCCTGTTGGTTGTCTGTGTTTGCAGCAAGCAGAGAAGCTGCTGCAGACACTTTCTTGCCCCTTTTCCACAAGTGAAGTATATTTTGTACCAGTTGGTGTATTCCTCGTCTGCAGAGCAAGAGCAAAGGTTTTAGGATCTAAATTGCTTGTTTTCCATGGAAGAGCTATGTAGAACACTATGGTTTTCGGTTGCTGTGTTTGTTTTCTCAAGACACAAGCCCTGTTTGTTCTCTGTACTTGCAGCGAGCAGAGAAGCTCTTGAAGACACGTACCTGCTTTCTCCACTACTGACGTATATTTTGTACCAGTTGGTGTATTCCTCGTCTGGAGAGCAGGAGCAAAGGTTTTAGGACCTAAATTGCTTGATTTCCTTGGAAGAGATATGTAGAACACTGTGCTTTGCTGTTGCTGTGTTGGTTTTCTCAAGACACAAGCCTTGTTAGTTGTATGTGTTTCCAGCGAGCAGAAAAGCTGCTGCAGACACTTTCTTGCCCCTTTTCCACAAGTGAAGTATATTTTGTACCAGTTGGTGTATTCCTCGTCTGCAGAGCAAGAGCAAAGGTTTTAGGATCTAAATTGCTTGTTTTCCATGGAAGAGCTATGTAGAACACTATGGTTTTCGGTTGCTGTGTTTGTTTTCTCAAGACACAAGCCCTGTTTGTTCCCTGTGTTTTCAGCAAGCAGAGAAGCTGCTGCAGACACTTTCTTGCTCCTTTTCCACTAGTGAAGTATATTTTGTACCAGTTGGTGTATTCTTCGTCTGCAGAGCAAGAGCAAAGGTTTTAGGATCTAAATTGCTTGTTTTCCATGGAAGAGCTATGTAGAACACTATGCTTTGCTGTTGCTGTGTTGGTTTTCTCAAGACACAAGCCCTGTTGGTTGTCTGTGTTTGCAGCAAGCAGAGAAGCTCTTGAAGACACGTACCTGCTTTCTCCACTACTGACGTATATTTTGTACCAGTTGGTGTGTTCCTCGTCTGCAAAGCAAGAGCAAAGGTTTTAGGACTTAAATTGCTTGATTTCCATGGAAGAGCTCTGTAGAACACTATGCTTTGCTGTTATTGTGTTGGTTTTCTCAAGACACAAGTCTTGTTGGTTGTCTGAGTTTCCAGCGAGCAGAAAAGCTGCTGCAGACACTTTCTTGCTCCTTTTCCACTAGTGAAGTATATTTTGTACCAGTTGGTGTATTCCTCGTCTGGAGAGCAGGAGCAAAGGTTTTAGGAGCTAAATTGCTTGATTTCCTTGGAAGAGATATGTAGAACACTGTGCTTTGCTGTTGCTGTGTTGGTTTTCTCAAGACACAAACCCTGTTTGTTCCCTGTGTTTTCAGCAAGCAGAGAAGCTGCTGCAGACACTTTCTTGCCCCTTTTCCACAAGTGAAGTATATTTTGTACCAGTTGGTGTATTCCTCTTCTGCAGAGCAAGAGCAAAGGTTTTAGGATCTAAATTGCTTGTTTTCCATGGAAGAGCTATGTAGAACACTATGCTTTGCTGTTGCTGTGTTGGTTTTCTAAAGACACAAACCCTGTTTGTTCCCTGTGTTTTCAGCAAGCAGAGAAGCTGCTGCAGACACTTTCTTGCCCCTTTTCCACAAGTGAAGTATATTTTGTACCAGTTGGTGTATTCCTCGTCTGCAGAGCAAGAGCAAAGGTTTTAGGATCTAAATTGCTTGTTTTCCATGGAAGAGCTCTGTAGAACACTATGCTTTGCTGTTGCTGTGTTGGTTTTCTAAAGACACAAACCCTGTTTGTTCCCTGTGTTTTCAGCAAGCAGAGAAGCTGCTGCAGACACTTTCTTGCCCCTTTTCCACAAGTGAAGTATATTTTGTACCAGTTGGTGTATTCCTCTTCTGCAGAGCAAGAGCAAAGGTTTTAGGATCTAAATTGCTTGTTTTCCATGGAAGAGCTCTGTAGAACACAATGCTTTGCTGTTGCTGTGTTGGTTTTCTCAAGACACAAGTCCTGTTGGTTGTCTGTGTTTGCAGCAAGCAGAGAAGCTGCTGCAGACACTTTCTTGCTCCTTTTTCACAAGTGAAGTATATTTTGTACCAGTTGGTGTGTTCCTCGTCTGCAAAGCAAGAGCAAATGTGTTAGGACCTAAATTGCTTGATTTCCATGGAAGAGCTCTGTAGAACACTATGCTTTGCTGTTGCTGTGTCGGTTTTCTCAAGAAACAAACCCTGTTTGTTCTCTGTACTTGCAGCGAGCAGAGAAGCTCTTGAAGACACGTACCTGCTTTCTCCACTACTGACGTATATTTTGTACCAGTTGGTGTATTCCTCGTCTGGAGAGCAGGAGCAAAGGTTTTAGGACCTAAATTGCTTGATTTCCTTGGAAGAGATATGTAGAACACTGTGCTTTGCTGTTGCTGTGTTGGTTTTCTCAAGACACAAACCCTGTTTGTTCCCTGTGTTTTCAGCAAGCAGAGAAGCTGCTGCAGACACTTTCTTGCCCCTTTTCCACAAGTGAAGTATATTTTGTACCAGTTGGTGTATTCCTTGTCTGCAGAGCAAGAGCAAAGGTTTTAGGATCTAAATTGCTTGTTTTCCATGGAAGAGCTATGTAGAACACTATGCTTTGCTGTTGCTGTGTTGGTTTTCTAAAGACACAAACCTTGTTTGTTCCCTGTGTTTTCAGCAAGCAGAGAAGCTGCTGCAGACACTTTCTTGCCCCTTTTCCACAAGTGAAGTATATTTTGTACCAGTTGGTGTATTCCTCTTCTGCAGAGCAAGAGCAAAGGTTTTAGGATCTAAATTGCTTGTTTTCCATGGAAGAGCTATGTAGAACACTGTGCTTTGCTGTTGCTGTGTTGGTTTTCTCAAGACACAAGTCCTGTTGGTTGTCTGTGTTTGCAGCAAGCAGAGAAGCTGCTGCAGACACTTTCTTGCCCAGCTGCTGCAGACACTTTCTTGCCCCTTTTCCACAAGTGAAGTATATTTTGTACCAGTTGGTGTCTTCCTCTTCTGCAGAGCAAGAGCAAAGGTTTTAGGATCTAAATTGCTTGTTTTCCATGGAGAGCTATGTAGAACACTGTGCTTTGCTGTTGCTGTGTTGGTTTCTCAAGACACAAGTCCTGTTGGTTGTCTGTGTTTGCAGCAAGCAGAGAAGCTGCTGCAGACACTTTCTTGCAGTATATTTTGTACCAGTTGGTGTATTCCTCGTCTGCAGAGCAAGAGCAAAGGTTTTAGGATCTAATTGCTTGTTTTCCATGGAAGAGCTCTGTAGAACACTATGGTTTTCGGTTGCTGTGTTTGTTTTCTCAAGACACAAGCCCTGTTTGTTCCCTGTGTTTTCAGCAAGCAGAGAAGCTGCTGCAGACACTTTCTTGCTCCTTTTCCACTAGTGAAGTATATTTTGTACCAGTTGGTGTATTCCTCGTCTGGAGAGCAGGAGCAAAGGTTTTAGGAGCTAAATTGCTTGATTTCCTTGGAAGAGATATGTAGAACACTGTGCTTTGCTGTTGCTGTGTTGGTTTTCTCAAGACACAAACCCTGTTTGTTCCCTGTGTTTTCAGCAAGCAGAGAAGCTGCTGCAGACACTTTCTTGCCCCTTTTCCACAAGTGAAGTATATTTTGTACCAGTTGGTGTATTCCTCGTCTGCAGAGCAAGAGCAAAGGTTTAGGATCTAAATTGCTTGTTTTCCATGGAAGAGCTCTGTAGAACACTATGCTTTGCTGTTGCTGTGTTGGTTTTCTAAAGACACAAACCCTGTTTGTTCCCTGTGTTTTCAGCAAGCAGAGAAGCTGCTGCAGACACTTTCTTGCCCCTTTTCCACAAGTGAAGTATATTTTGTACCAGTTGGTGTATTCTCTTCTGCAGAGCAAGAGCAAAGGTTTTAGGATCTAAATTGCTTGTTTTCCATGGAAGAGCTATGTAGACACTGTGCTTTGCTGTTGCTGTGTTGGTTTTCTCAAGACACAAGTCCTGTTGGTTGTCTGTGTTTGCAGCAAGCAGAGAAGCTGCTGCAGACACTTTCTTGCCCCTTTTCCACAAGTGAAGTATATTTTGTACCAGTTGGTGGTATTCCTCGTCTGCAGAGCAAGAGCAAAGGTTTTAGGATCTAAATTGCTTGTTTTCCATGGAAGAGCTATGTAGAACACTATGGTTTTCGGTTGCTGTGTTTGTTTTCTCAAGACACAAGCCCTGTTTGTTCTCTGTGTTTTCAGCAAGCAGAGAAGCTGCTGCAGACACTTTCTTGCTCCTTTTCCACTAGTGAAGTATATTTTGTACCAGTTGGTGTATCCTCGTCTGGAGAGCAAGAGCAAAGGTTTTAGGACCTAAATTGCTTGATTTCCATGGAAGAGCTCTGTAGAACACTATGCTTTGCTGTTGCTGTGTCGGTTTTCTCAAGAAACAAACCCTGTTTGTTCTCTGTACTTGCAGCGAGCAGAGAAGCTCTTGAAGACACGTACCTGCTTTCCTCCACTACTGACGTATATTTGTACCAGTTGGTGTATTCCTCGTCTGGAGAGCAGGAGCAAAGGTTTTAGGACCTAAATTGCTTGATTTCCTTGGAAGAGATATGTAGAACACTGTGCTTTGCTGTTGCTGTGTTGGTTTTCTCAAGACACAAGCCTTGTTAGTTGTATGTGTTTCCAGCGAGCAGAAAAGCTGCTGCAGACACTTTCTTGCCCCTTTTCCACAAGTGAAGTATATTTTGTACCAGTTGGTGTATTCCTCGTCTGCAGAGCAAGAGCAAAGGTTTTAGGATCTAAATTGCTTGTTTTCCATGGAAGAGCTATGTAGAACACTATGGTTTTCGGTTGCTGTGTTTGTTTTCTCAAGACACAAGCCCTGTTTGTTCCCTGTGTTTTCAGCAAGCAGAGAAGCTGCTGCAGACACTTTCTTGCTCCTTTTCCACTAGTGAAGTATATTTTGTACCAGTTGGTGTAATCCTTGTCTGCAGAGCAAGAGCAAAGGTTTTAGGATCTAAATTGCTTGTTTTCCATGGAGAGCTCTGTAGAACACTATGCTTTGCTGTTGCTGTGTTGGTTTTCTAAAGACACAAACCCTGTTTGTTCCCTGTGTTTTCAGCAAGCAGAGAAGCTGCTGCAGACACTTTCTTGCCCCTTTTCCACAAGTGAAGTATATTTTGTACCAGTTGGTGTATTCCTCTGCTGCAGAGCAAGAGCAAAGGTTTTAGGATCTAAATTGCTTGTTTTCCATGGAAGAGCTCTGTAGAACACTGTGCTTTGCTGTTTGCTGTGTTGGTTTTCTCAAGACACAAGTCCTGTTGGTTGTCTGTGTTTGCAGCAAGCAGAAGCTGCTGCAGACACTTTCTTGCCCCTTTTCCACAAGTGAAGTATATTTTGTACCAGTTGGTGTATTCCTCGTCTGCAGAGCAAGAGCAAAGGTTTTAGGATCTAAATTGCTTGTTTTCCATGGAAGAGCTATGTAGAACACTATGGTTTTCGGTTGCTGTGTTTGTTTTCTCAAGACACAAGCCCTGTTGTTCCCTGTGTTTTCAGCAAGCAGAGAAGCTGCTGCAGACACTTTCTTGCTCCTTTTCCACTAGTGAAGTATATTTTGTACCAGTTTGTGTATTCTTCGTCTGCAGAGCAAGAGCAAAGGTTTTAGGATCTCAATTGCTTGTTTTCCATGGAAGAGCTATGTAGATCACTATGCTTGGCTGTTGCTGTGTTGGTTTTCTCAAGACACAAGCCCTGTTGGTTGTCTGTGTTTGCAGCAAGCAGAGAAGCTCTTGAAGACACGTACCTGCTTTCTCCACTACTGACGTATATTTTGTACCAGTTGGTGTATTCCTCGTCTGGAGAGCAGGAGTAAAGTTTTAGGACCTAAATTGCTTGATTTCCTTGGAAGAGATATGTAGAACACTGTGCTTTGCTGTTACTGTGTTGGTTTTCTCAAGACACAAGTCTTGTTGGTTGTCTGAGTTTCCAGCGAGCAGAAAAGCTGCTGCAGACACTTTCTTGCCCCTTTTCCACAAGTGAAGTATATTTTGTACCCAGTTGGTGTATTCCTCGTCTGCAGAGCAAGAGCAAAGGGTTTTAGGATCTAAATTGCTTGTTTTCCATGGAAGAGCTCTGTAGAACACTATGGTTTTCGGTTGCTGTGTTTGTTTTCTCAAGACACAAGCCCTGTTTGTTCCCTGTGTTTTCAGCAAGCAGAGAAGCTGCTGCAGACACTTTTCTTGTCTCCTTTTCCTCTAGTGAAGTATATTTTGTACCAGTTGTGTATTCCTCGTCTGGAGAGCAGGAGCAAAGGTTTTAGGACCTAAATTGCTTGATTTCCTTGGAAGAGATATGTAGAACACTGTGCTTTGCTGTTTCTGTGTTGGTTTTCTCAAGACACAAACCCTGTTTGTTCCCTGTGTTTTCAGCAAGCAGAGAAGCTGCTGCAGACACTTTCTTGCCCCTTTCCACAAGTGAAGTATATTTTGTACCAGTTGGTGTATTCCTCGTCTGCAGAGCAAGAGCAAAGGTTTTAGGATCTAAATTGCTTGTTTTCCATGGAAGAGCTATGTAGAACACTATGGTTTTCGGTTGCTGTGTTTGTTTTCTCAAGACACAAGCCCTGTTTGTTCTCTGTGTTTTCAGCAAGCAGAGAAGCTGCTGCAGACACTTTCTTGCTCCTTTTCCACTAGTGAAGTAATTTTGTACCAGTTGGTGTATTCCTCGTCTGAGAGGCAGAGCAAAGGTTTTAGGACCTAAATTGCTTGATTTCCTTGGAAGAGATATGTAGAACACTGTGCTTTGCTGTTGCTGTGTTGGTTTTCTCAAGACACAAACCCTGTTTGTTCCCTGTGTTTTCAGCAAGCAGAGAAGCTGCTGCAGACACTTTCTTGCCCCTTTTCCACAAGTGAAGTATATTTTGTACCAGTTGGTGTATTCCTCGTCTGCAGAGCAAGAGCAAAGGTTTTAGGATCTAAATTGCTTGTTTTTCCATGGAAGAGCTATGTAGAACACTATGCTTTGCTGTTGCTGTGTTTGGTTTTCTAAAGACACAAACCTGTTTGTTCCCTGTGTTTTCAGCAAGCAGAGAAGCTGCTGCAGACACTTTCTTGCCCCTTTTCCACAAAGTGAAGTATATTTTGTACCAGTTGGTGTATTCCTTGTCTGCAGAGCAAAGAGCAAAGGTTTTAGGATCTAAATTGCTTGTTTTCCATGGAAGAGCTATGTAGAACACTATGCTTTGCTGTTGCTGTGTTGGTTTTCTCAAGACACAAGTCCTGTTGGTTGTCTGTGTTTGCAGCAAGCAGAGAAGCTTGCTGCAGACACTTTCTTGCCCCTTTTTCACAAGTGAAGTATATTTTGTACCAGTTGGTGTATTCCTCGTCTGCAGAGCAAGAGCAAAGGTGTTAGGACCTAAATTGCTTGATTTCCATGGAAGAGCTCTGTAGAACACTATGCTTTGCTGTTGCTGTGTCGGTTTTCCTCAAGAAACAAACCCTGTTTGTTCTCTGTACTTGCAGCGAGCAGAGAAGCTCTTGAAGACACGTACCTGCTTTCTCCACTACTGACGTATATTTTGTACCAGTTGGTGTATTCCTCGTCTGGAGAGCAGGAGCAAAGTTTTAGGACCTAAATTGCTTGATTTCCTTGGAAGAGATATGTAGAACACTGTGCTTTGCTGTTGCTGTGTTGGTTTTCTCAAGACACAAAGCCCTTGTTATTTGTATGTGTTTCCAGCGAGCAGAAAAGCTGCTGCAGACACTTTCTTGCCCCTTTTCCACAAGTGAAGTATATTTTGTACCAGTTGGTGTATTCCTCGTCTGCAGAGCAAGAGCAAAGGTTTTTAGGTATCTAAATTGCTTGTTTTCCATGGAAGAGCTATGTAGAACACTATGCTTTGCTGTTTCTGTGTGTTGTTTTCTCAAGACACAAGCCCTGTTTGTTCTCTGTGTTTTCAGCAAGCAGAGAAGCTGCTGCAGACACTTTCTTGCTCCTTTTCCACTAGTGAAGTATATTTTGTACCAGTTGGTGTGTTCCTCGTCTGCAGAGACGGATCAAAGGTTTTAGGACCTAAATTGCTTGATTTCATTGGAAGAGCTATTAAGAACACTATGCTTTGCTGTTGCTGTGTTGGTTTTCTAAACACACAAGCCCTGTTTTTTCCCTGTGTTTTCAGCAAGCAGAGAAGCTCTTGAAGACACGTACCTGCTTTCTCCACTACTGACGTATATTTTGTACCAGTTGGTGTGTTCCTCGTCTGCAGAGACGGATCAAAGGTTTTAGGACTTAAATTGCTTGATTTCATTGGAAGAGCTATTAAGAACACTATGCTTTGCTGTTGCTGTGTTGGTTTTCTAAAGACACAAGCCCTGTTTGTTCCCTGTGTTTTCAGCAAGCAGAGAAGCTCTTGAAGACACGTACCTGCTTTCTCCACTACTGACGTATATTTTGTACCAGTTGGTGTGTTCCTCGTCTGCAAAGCAAGAGCAAAGGTTTTAGGACTTAAATTGCTTGATTTCCATGGAAGAGCTCTGTAGAACACTATGCTTTGCTGTTGCTGTGTCGGTTTTCTCAAGACACAAGTCTTGTTGGTTGTCTGAGTTTCCAGCGAGCAGAAAAGCTGCTGCAGACACTTTCTTGCCCCTTTTCCACAAGTGAAGTATATTTTGTACCAGTTGGTGTATTCCTTGTCTGCAGAGCAAGAGCAAAGGTTTTAGGATCTAAATTGCTTGTTTTCCATGGAAGAGCTATGTAGAACACTATGCTTTGCTGTTGCTGTGTTTGTTTTCTCAAGACACAAGCCCTGTTTGTTCCCTGTGTTTTCAGCAAGCAGAGAAGCTGCTGCAGACACTTTCTTGCTCCTTTTCCACTAGTGAAGTATATTTTGTACCAGTTTGTGTATTCTTCGTCTGCAGAGCAAGAGCAAAGGTTTTAGGATCTAAATTGCTTGTTTTCCATGGAAGAGCTATGTAGAACACTATGCTTTGCTGTTGCTGTGTTGGTTTTCTCAAGACACAAGCCCTGTTGGTTGTCTGTGTTTGCAGCAAGCAGAGAAGCTCTTGAAGACACGTACCTGCTTTCTCCACTACTGACGTATATTTTGTACCAGTTGGTGTATTCCTCGTCTGGAGAGCAGGAGTAAAGGTTTTAGGACCTAAATTGCTTGATTTCCTTGGAAGAGATATGTAGAACACTGTGCTTTGCTGTTACTGTGTTGGTTTTCTCAAGACACAAGTCTTGTTGGTTGTCTGAGTTTCCAGCGAGCAGAAAAGCTGCTGCAGACACTTTCTTGCCCCTTTTCCACAAGTGAAGTATATTTTGTACCAGTTGGTGTATTCCTCGTCTGCAGAGCAAGAGCAAAGGTTTTAGGATCTAAATTGCTTGTTTTCCATGGAAGAGCTCTGTAGAACACTATGGTTTTCGGTTGCTGTGTTTGTTTTCTCAAGACACAAGCCCTGTTTGTTCCCTGTGTTTTCAGCAAGCAGAGAAGCTGCTGCAGACACTTTCTTGCTCCTTTTCCACTAGTGAAGTATATTTTGTACCAGTTGGTGTATTCCTCGTCTGGAGAGCAGGAGCAAAGGTTTTAGGACCTAAATTGCTTGATTTCCTTGGAAGAGATATGTAGAACACTGTGCTTTGCTGTTTCTGTGTTGGTTTTCTCAAGACACAAACCCTGTTTGTTCCCTGTGTTTTCAGCAAGCAGAGAAGCTGCTGCAGACACTTTCTTGCCCCTTTTCCACAAGTGAAGTATATTTTGTACCAGTTGGTGTATTCCTCGTCTGCAGAGCAAGAGCAAAGGTTTTAGGATCTAAATTGCTTGTTTTCCATGGAAGAGCTATGTAGAACACTATGGTTTTCGGTTGCTGTGTTTGTTTTCTCAAGACACAAGCCCTGTTTGTTCTCTGTGTTTTCAGCAAGCAGAGAAGCTGCTGCAGACACTTTCTTGCTCCTTTTCCACTAGTGAAGTATATTTTGTACCAGTTGGTGTATTCCTCGTCTGGAGAGCAGGAGCAAAGGTTTTAGGACCTAAATTGCTTGATTTCCTTGGAAGAGATATGTAGAACACTGTGCTTTGCTGTTGCTGTGTTGGTTTTCTCAAGACACAAACCCTGTTTGTTCCCTGTGTTTTCAGCAAGCAGAGAAGCTGCTGCAGACACTTTCTTGCCCCTTTTCCACAAGTGAAGTATATTTTGTACCAGTTGGTGTATTCCTCGTCTGCAGAGCAAGAGCAAAGGTTTTAGGATCTAAATTGCTTGTTTTCCATGGAAGAGCTATGTAGAACACTATGCTTTGCTGTTGCTGTGTTGGTTTTCTAAAGACACAAACCCTGTTTGTTCCCTGTGTTTTCAGCAAGCAGAGAAGCTGCTGCAGACACTTTCTTGCCCCTTTTCCACAAGTGAAGTATATTTTGTACCAGTTGGTGTATTCCTTGTCTGCAGAGCAAGAGCAAAGGTTTTAGGATCTAAATTGCTTGTTTTCCATGGAAGAGCTATGTAGAACACTATGCTTTGCTGTTGCTGTGTTGGTTTTCTCAAGACACAAGTCCTGTTGGTTGTCTGTGTTTGCAGCAAGCAGAGAAGCTGCTGCAGACACTTTCTTGCCCCTTTTTCACAAGTGAAGTATATTTTGTACCAGTTGGTGTATTCCTCGTCTGCAGAGCAAGAGCAAAGGTGTTAGGACCTAAATTGCTTGATTTCCATGGAAGAGCTCTGTAGAACACTATGCTTTGCTGTTGCTGTGTCGGTTTTCTCAAGAAACAAACCCTGTTTGTTCTCTGTACTTGCAGCGAGCAGAGAAGCTCTTGAAGACACGTACCTGCTTTCTCCACTACTGACGTATATTTTGTACCAGTTGGTGTATTCCTCGTCTGGAGAGCAGGAGCAAAGGTTTTAGGACCTAAATTGCTTGATTTCCTTGGAAGAGATATGTAGAACACTGTGCTTTGCTGTTGCTGTGTTGGTTTTCTCAAGACACAAGCCTTGTTATTTGTATGTGTTTCCAGCGAGCAGAAAAGCTGCTGCAGACACTTTCTTGCCCCTTTTCCACAAGTGAAGTATATTTTGTACCAGTTGGTGTATTCCTCGTCTGCAGAGCAAGAGCAAAGGTTTTAGGATCTAAATTGCTTGTTTTCCATGGAAGAGCTATGTAGAACACTATGCTTTGCTGTTTCTGTGTGTTGTTTTCTCAAGACACAAGCCCTGTTTGTTCTCTGTGTTTTCAGCAAGCAGAGAAGCTGCTGCAGACACTTTCTTGCTCCTTTTCCACTAGTGAAGTATATTTTGTACCAGTTGGTGTGTTCCTCGTCTGCAGAGACGGATCAAAGGTTTTAGGACCTAAATTGCTTGATTTCATTGGAAGAGCTATTAAGAACACTATGCTTTGCTGTTGCTGTGTTGGTTTTCTAAACACACAAGCCCTGTTTTTTCCCTGTGTTTTCAGCAAGCAGAGAAGCTCTTGAAGACACGTACCTGCTTTCTCCACTACTGACGTATATTTTGTACCAGTTGGTGTGTTCCTCGTCTGCAGAGACGGATCAAAGGTTTTAGGACTTAAATTGCTTGATTTCATTGGAAGAGCTATTAAGAACACTATGCTTTGCTGTTGCTGTGTTGGTTTCTCAAGACACAAGCCCTGTTTGTTCTCTGTGTTTTCAGCAAGCAGAGAAGCTGCTGCAGACACTTTCTTGCCCCTTTTCCACTAGTGAAGTATATTTTGTACCAGTTTGTGTATTCCTCATCTGCAGAGCAAGAGCAAAGGTTTTAGGATCTAAATTGCTTGTTTTCCATGGAAGAGCTATGTAGAACACTATGCTTTGCTGTTGCTGTGTTGGTTTTCTCAAGACACAAGTCCTGTTGGTTGTCTGAGTTTCCAGCGAGCAGAAAAGCTGCTGCAGACACTTTCTTGCCCCTTTTCCACAAGTGAAGTATATTTTGTACCAGTTGGTGTATTCCTCGTCTGCAGAGCAAGAGCAAAGGTTTTAGGATCTAAATTGCTTGTTTTCCATGGAAGAGCTATGTAGAACACTATGCTTTGCTGTTGCTGTGTTGGTTTTCTAAAGACACAAACCCTGTTTGTTCCCTGTGTTTTCAGCAAGCAGAGAAGCTGCTGCAGACACTTTCTTGCCCCTTTTCCACAAGTGAAGTATATTTTGTACCAGTTGGTGTATTCCTTGTCTGCAGAGCAAGAGCAAAGGTTTTAGGATCTAAATTGCTTGTTTTCCATGGAAGAGCTATGTAGAACACTATGCTTTGCTGTTGCTGTGTTGGTTTTCTCAAGACACAAGTCCTGTTGGTTGTCTGTGTTTGCAGCAAGCAGAGAAGCTGCTGCAGACACTTTCTTGCCCCTTTTCCACAAGTGAAGTATATTTTGTACCAGTTGGTGTGTTCCTCGTCTGCAGAGCAAGAGCAAAGGTTTTAGGATCTAAATTGCTTGTTTTCCATGGAAGAGCTATGCAGAACACTATGCTTTGTTGTTGCTGTGTTGGTTTTCTCAAGAAACAAACCCTGTTTGTTCTCTGTACTTGCAGCGAGCAGAGAAGCTCTTGAAGACACGTACCTGCTTTCTCCACTACTGACGTATATTTTGTACCAGTTGGTGTATTCCTCGTCTGGAGAGCAGGAGCAAAGGTTTTAGGACCTAAATTGCTTGATTTCCTTGGAAGAGATATGTAGAACACTGTGCTTTGCTGTTGCTGTGTTGGTTTTCTCAAGACACAAACCCTGTTGGTTGTCTGTGTTTTCAGCAAGCAGAGAAGCTGCTGCAGACACTTTCTTGCCCCTTTTCCACAAGTGAAGTATATTTTGTACCAGTTGGTGTATTCCTCGTCTGCAGAGCAAGAGCAAAGGTTTTAGGATCTAAATTGCTTGTTTTCCATGGAAGAGCTATGTAGAACACTATGCTTTGCTGTTGCTGTGTTGGTTTTCCAAAGACACAAACCCTGTTTGTTCCCTGTGTTTTCAGCAAGCAGAGAAGCTGCTGCAGACACTTTCTTGCCCCTTTTCCACAAGTGAAGTATATTTTGTACCAGTTGGTGTATTCCTTGTCTGCAGAGCAAGAGCAAAGGTTTTAGGACCTAAATTGCTTGATTTCCTTGGAAGAGGTATGTAGAACACTGTGCTTTGCTGTTGCTGTGTTGGTTTTCTCAAGACACAAACCCTGTTTGTTCCCTGTGTTTTCAGCAAGCAGAGAAGCTGCTGCAGACACTTTCTTGCCCCTTTTCCACAAGTGAAGTATATTTTGTACCAGTTGGTGTATTCCTCGTCTGCAGAGCAAGAGCAAAGGTTTTAGGATCTAAATTGCTTGTTTTCCATGGAAGAGCTATGTAGAACACTATGCTTTGCTGTTGCTGTGTTGGTTTTCTAAAGACACAAACCCTGTTTGTTCCCTGTGTTTTCAGCAAGCAGAGAAGCTGCTGCAGACACTTTCTTGCCCCTTTTCCACAAGTGAAGTATATTTTGTACCAGTTGGTGTATTCCTAGTCTGCAGAGCAAGAGCAAAGGTTTTAGGATCTAAATTGCTTGTTTTCCATGGAAGAGCTATGTAGAACACTATGCTTTGCTGTTGCTGTGTTGGTTTTCTCAAGACACAAGTCCTGTTGGTTGTCTGTGTTTTCAGCAAGCAGAGAAGCTGCTGCAGACACTTTCTTGCTCCTTTTCCACTAGTGAAGTATATTTTGTACCAGTTGGTGTATTCCTCGTCTGCAGAGCAAGAGCAAAGGTTTTAGGATCTAAATTGCTTGTTTTCCATGGAAGAGCTATGTAGAACACTATGCTTTGCTGTTGCTGTGTTGGTTTTCTCAAGACACAAGTCCTGTTGGTTGTCTGTGTTTGCAGCAACAGAGAAGCTGCTGCAGACACTTTCTTGCTCCTTTTCCACTAGTGAAGTATATTTTGTACCAGTTGGTGTATTCCTCGTCTGCAGAGCAAGAGCAAAGGTTTTAGGATCTAAATTGCTTGTTTTCCATGGAAGAGCTATGTAGAACACTATGCTTTGCTGTTGCTGTGTTGGTTTTCTCAAGACACAAGTCCTGTTGGTTGTCTGTGTTTGCAGCAAGCAGAGAAGCTGCTGCAGACACTTTCTTGCCCCTTTTCCACAAGTGAAGTATATTTTGTACCAGTTGGTGTATTCCTCGTCTGCAGAGCAAGAGCAAAGGTGTTAGGACCTAAATTGCTTGATTTCCATGGAAGAGCTCTGTAGAACACTATGCTTTGCTGTTGCTGTGTCGGTTTTCTCAAGAAACAAACCCTGTTTGTTCTCTGTACTTGCAGCGAGCAGAGAAGCTCTTGAAGACACGTACCTGCTTTCTCCACTACTGACGTATATTTTGTACCAGTTGGTGTATTCCTCGTCTGGAGAGCAGGAGCAAAGGTTTTAGGACCTAAATTGCTTGATTTCCTTGGAAGAGATATGTAGAACACTGTGCTTTGCTGTTACTGTGTTGGTTTTCTCAAGACACAAGCCTTGTTAGTTGTATGTGTTTCCAGCGAGCAGAAAAGCTGCTGCAGACACTTTCTTGCCCCTTTTCCACAAGTGAAGTATATTTTGTACCAGTTGGTGTATTCCTCGTCTGCAGAGCAGGAGCAAAGGTTTTAGGATCTAAATTGCTTGTTTTCCATGGAAGAGCTATGTAGAACACTATGGTTTTCGGTTGCTGTGTTTGTTTTCTCAAGACACAAGCCCTGTTTGTTCTCTGTGTTTTCAGCAAGCAGAGAAGCTGCTGCAGACACTTTCTTGCTCCTTTTCCACTAGTGAAGTATATTTTGTACCAGTTTGTGTATTCCTCGTCTGCAGAGCAAGAGCAAAGGTTTTAGGATCTAAATTGCTTGTTTTCCATGGAAGAGCTATGTAGAACACTATGCTTTGCTGTTGCTGTGTTGGTTTTCTCAAGACACAAGTCCTGTTGGTTGTCTGTGTTTGCAGCAAGCAGAGAAGCTGCTGCAGACACTTTCTTGCCCCTTTTTCACAAGTGAAGTATATTTTGTACCAGTTGGTGTATTCCTCGTCTGCAGAGACGGATCAAAGGTTTTAGGACCTAAATTGCTTGATTTCATTGGAAGAGCTATTAAGAACACTATGCTTTGCTGTTGCTGTGTTGGTTTTCTAAACACACAAGCCCTGTTTGTTCCCTGTGTTTTCAGCAAGCAGAGAAGCTCTTGAAGACACGTACCTGCTTTCTCCACTACTGACGTATATTTTGTACCAGTTGGTGTGTTCCTCGTCTGCAAAGCAAGAGCAAAGGTTTTAGGACTAAAATTGCTTGATTTCCATGGAAGAGCTCTGTAGAACACTATGCTTTGCTGTTACTGTGTTGGTTTTCTCAAGACACAAGTCTTGTTGGTTGTATGTGTTTCCAGCGAGCAGAAAAGCTGCTGCAGACACTTTCTTGCCCCTTTTCCACAAGTGAAGTATATTTTGTACCAGTTGGTGTATTCCTCGTCTGCAGAGCAAGAGCAAAGGTTTTAGGATCTAAATTGCTTGTTTTCCATGGAAGAGCTATGTAGAACACTATGGTTTTCGGTTGCTGTGTTTGTTTTCTCAAGACACAAGCCCCGTTTGTTCTCTGTGTTTTCAGCAAGCAGAGAAGCTGCTGCAGACACTTTCTTGCTCCTTTTCCACTAGTGAAGTATATTTTGTACCAGTTGGTGTATTCCTCGTCTGGAGAGCAGGAGCAAAGGTTTTAGGACCTAGATTGCTTGATTTCCATGGAAGAGATATGTAGAACACTGTGCTTTGCTGTTGCTGTGTTGGTTTTCTCAAGACACAAACCCTGTTTGTTCCCTGTGTTTTCAGCAAGCAGAGAAGCTGCTGCAGACACTTTCTTGCTCCTTTTCCACTAGTGAAGTATATTTTGTACCAGTTTGTGTATTCCTCGTCTGCAGAGCAAGAGCAAAGGTTTTAGGATCTAAATTGCTTGTTTTCCATGGAAGAGCTATGTAGAACACTATGCTTTGCTGTTGCTGTGTTGGTTTTCTCAAGACACAAGTCCTGTTGGTTGTCTGTGTTTGCAGCAAGCAGAGAAGCTGCTGCAGACACTTTCTTGCCCCTTTTTCACAAGTGAAGTATATTTTGTACCAGTTGGTGTGTTCCTCGTCTGCAGAGACGGATCAAAGGTTTTAGGACCTAAATTGCTTGATTTCATTGGAAGAGCTATTAAGAACACTATGCTTTGCTGTTGCTGTGTTGGTTTTCTAAACACACAAGCCCTGTTTTTTCCCTGTGTTTTCAGCAAGCAGAGAAGCTCTTGAAGACACGTACCTGCTTTCTCCACTACTGACGTATATTTTGTACCAGTTGGTGTGTTCCTCGTCTGCAGAGACGGATCAAAGGTTTTAGGACTTAAATTGCTTGATTTCATTGGAAGAGCTATTAAGAACACTATGCTTTGCTGTTGCTGTGTTGGTTTTCTAAAGACACAAGCCGTGTTTGTTCCCTGTGTTTTCAGCAAGCAGAGAAGCTCTTGAAGACACGTACCTGCTTTCTCCACTACTGACGTATATTTTGTACCAGTTGGTGTGTTCCTCGTCTGCAAAGCAAGAGCAAAGGTTTTAGGACTTAAATTGCTTGATTTCCATGGAAGAGCTCTGTAGAACACTATGCTTTGCTGTTGCTGTGTCGGTTTTCTCAAGACACAAGTCTTGTTGGTTGTCTGAGTTTCCAGCGAGCAGAAAAGCTGCTGCAGACACTTTCTTGCCCCTTTTCCACAAGTGAAGTATATTTTGTACCAGTTGGTGTATTCCTTGTCTGCAGAGCAAGAGCAAAGGTTTTAGGATCTAAATTGCTTGTTTTCCATGGAAGAGCTATGTAGAACACTATGCTTTGCTGTTGCTGTGTTGGTTTTCTCAAGACACAAGCCCTGTTTGTTCTCTGTGTTTTCAGCAAGCAGAGAAGCTGCTGCAGACACTTTCTTGCTCCTTTTCCACTAGTGAAGTATATTTTGTACCAGTTTGTGTATTCCTCATCTGCAGAGCAAGAGCAAAGGTTTTAGGATCTAAATTGCTTGTTTTCCATGGAAGAGCTATGTAGAACACTATGCTTTGCTGTTGCTGTGTTGGTTTTCTCAAGACACAAGTCCTGTTGGTTGTCTGTGTTTGCAGCAAGCAGAGAAGCTGCTGCAGACACTTTCTTGCCCCTTTTTCACAAGTGAAGTATATTTTGTACCAGTTGGTGTGTTCCTCGTCTGCAGAGCAAGAGCAAAGGTTTTAGGACCTAAATTGCTTGATTTCATTGGAAGAGCTATTAAGAACACTATGCTTTGCTGTTGCTGTGTTGGTTTTCTAAACACACAAGCCCTGTTTTTTCCCTGTGTTTTCAGCAAGCAGAGAAGCTCTTGAAGACACGTACCTGCTTTCTCCACTACTGACGTATATTTTGTACCAGTTGGTGTGTTCCTCGTCTGCAGAGACGGATCAAAGGTTTTAGGACTTAAATTGCTTGATTTCATTGGAAGAGCTATTAAGAACACTATGCTTTGCTGTTGCTGTGTTGGTTTTCTAAAGACACAAGCCCTGTTTGTTCCCTGTGTTTTCAGCAAGCAGAGAAGCTCTTGAAGACACGTACCTGCTTTCTCCAGTACTGACGTATATTTTGTACCAGTTGGTGTGTTCCTCGTCTGCAAAACAAGAGCAAAGGTTTTAGGACTTAAATTGCTTGATTTCCATGGAAGAGCTCTGTAGAACACTATGCTTTGCTGTTACTGTGTCGGTTTTCTCAAGACACAAGTCTTGTTGGTTGTCTGAGTTTCCAGCGAGCAGAAAAGCTGCTGCAGACACTTTCTTGCCCCTTTTCCACAAGTGAAGTATATTTTGTACCAGTTGGTGTATTCCTCGTCTGCAGAGCAAGAGCAAAGGTTTTAGGATCTAAATTGCTTGTTTTCCATGGAAGAGCTATGTAGAACACTATGCTTTGCTGTTGCTGTGTTGGTTTTCTAAAGACACAAACCCTGTTTGTTCCCTGTGTTTTCAGCAAGCAGAGAAGCTGCTGCAGACACTTTCTTGCCCCTTTTCCACAAGTGAAGTATATTTTGTACCAGTTGGTGTATTCCTTGTCTGCAGAGCAAGAGCAAAGGTTTTAGGATCTAAATTGCTTGTTTTCCATGGAAGAGCTATGTAGAACACTATGCTTTGCTGTTGCTGTGTTGGTTTTCTCAAGACACAAGTCCTGTTGGTTGTCTGTGTTTGCAGCAAGCAGAGAAGCTGCTGCAGACACTTTCTTGCCCCTTTTCCACAAGTGAAGTATATTTTGTACCAGTTGGTGTGTTCCTCGTCTGCAGAGCAAGAGCAAAGGTTTTAGGATCTAAATTCCTTGTTTTCCATGGAAGAGCTATGCAGAACACTATGCTTTGTTGTTGCTGTGTTGGTTTTCTCAAGAAACAAACCCTGTTTGTTCTCTGTACTTGCAGCGAGCAGAGAAGCTCTTGAAGACACGTACCTGCTTTCTCCACTACTGACGTATATTTTGTACCAGTTGGTGTATTCCTCGTCTGGAGAGCAGGAGCAAAGGTTTTAGGACCTAAATTGCTTGATTTCCTTGGAAGAGATATGTAGAACACTGTGCTTTGCTGTTGCTGTGTTGGTTTTCTCAAGACACAAGTCCTGTTGGTTGTCTGTGTTTTCAGCAAGCAGAGAAGCTGCTGCAGACACTTTCTTGCCCCTTTTCCACAAGTGAAGTATATTTGTACCAGTTGGTGTATTCCTCGTCTGCAGAGCAAGAGCAAAGGTTTTAGGATCTAAATTGCTTGTTTTCCATGGAAGAGCTATGTAGAACACTATGCTTTGCTGTTGCTGTGTTGGTTTTCTAAAGACACAAACCCTGTTTGTTCCCTGTGTTTTCAGCAAGCAGAGAAGCTGCTGCAGACACTTTCTTGCCCCTTTTCCACAAGTGAAGTATATTTTGTACCAGTTGGTGTATTCCTTGTCTGCAGAGCAAGAGCAAAGGTTTTAGGACCTAAATTGCTTGATTTCCTTGGAAGAGGTATGTAGAACACTGTGCTTTGCTGTTGCTGTGTTGGTTTTCTCAAGACACAAACCCTGTTTGTTCCCTGTGTTTTCAGCAAGCAGAGAAGCTGCTGCAGACACTTTCTTGCCTTTTTTCCACAAGTGAAGTATATTTTGTACCAGTTGGTGTATTCCTCGTCTGCAGAGCAAGAGCAAAGGTTTTAGGATCTAAATTGCTTGTTTTCCATGGAAGAGCTATGTAGAACACTATGCTTTGCTGTTGCTGTGTTGGTTTTCTAAAGACACAAACCCTGTTTGTTCCCTGTGTTTTCAGCAAGCAGAGAAGCTGCTGCAGACACTTTCTTGCCCTTTTCCACAAGTGAAGTATATTTTGTACCAGTTGGTGTATTCCTAGTCTGCAGAGCAAGAGCAAAGGTTTTAGGATCTAAATTGCTTGTTTTCCATGGAAGAGCTATGTAGAACACTATGCTTTGCTGTTGCTGTGTTGGTTTTCTCAAGACACAAGTCCTGTGGTTGTCTGTGTTTTCAGCAAGCAGAGAAGCTGCTGCAGACACTTTCTTGCTCCTTTTCCACTAGTGAAGTATATTTTGTACCAGTTGGTGTATTCCTCGTCTGCAGAGCAAGAGCAAAGGTTTTAGGATCTAAATTGCTTGTTTTCCATGGAAGAGCTATGTAGAACACTATGCTTTGCTGTTGCTGTGTTGGTTTTCTCAAGACACAAGTCCTGTTGGTTGTCTGTGTTTGCAGCAACAGAGAAGCTGCTGCAGACACTTTCTTGCTCCTTTTCCACTAGTGAAGTATATTTTGTACCAGTTGGTGTATTCCTCGTCTGCAGAGCAAGAGCAAAGGTTTTAGGATCTAAATTGCTTGTTTTCCATGGAAGAGCTATGTAGAACACTATGCTTTGCTGTTGCTGTGTTGGTTTTCTCAAGACACAAGTCCTGTGGTTGTCTGTGTTTGCAGCAAGCAGAGAAGCTGCTGCAGACACTTTCTTGCCCCTTTTCCACAAGTGAAGTATATTTTGTACCAGTTGGTGTATTCCTCGTCTGCAGAGCAAGAGCAAAGGTGTTAGGACCTAAATTGCTTGATTTCCATGGAAGAGCTCTGTAGAACACTATGCTTTGCTGTTGCTGTGTCGGTTTTCTCAAGAAACAAAACCTGTTTGTTCTCTGTACTTGCAGCGAGCAGAGAAGCTCTTGAAGACACGTACCTGCTTTCTCCACTACTGACGTATATTTTGTACCAGTTGGTGTATTCCTCGTCTGGAGAGCAGGAGCAAAGGTTTTAGGACCTAAATTGCTTGATTTCCTTGGAAGAGATATGTAGAACACTGTGCTTTGCTGTTACTGTGTTGGTTTTCTCAAGACACAAGCCTTGTTAGTTGTATGTGTTTCCAGCGAGCAGAAAAGCTGCTGCAGACACTTTCTTGCCCCTTTTCCACAAGTGAAGTATATTTGTACCAGTTGGTGTATTCCTCGTCTGCAGAGCAAGAGCAAAGGTTTTAGGATCTAAATTGCTTGTTTTCCATGGAAGAGCTATGTAGAACACTATGGTTTTCGGTTGCTGTGTTTGTTTTCTCAAGACACAAGCCCTGTTTGTTCTCTGTGTTTTCAGCAAGCAGAGAAGCTGCTGCAGACACTTTCTTGCTCCTTTTCCACTAGTGAAGTATATTTTGTACCAGTTTGTGTATTCCTCGTCTGCAGAGCAAGAGCAAAGGTTTTAGGATCTAAATTGCTTGTTTTCCATGGAAGAGCTATGTAGAACACTATGCTTTGCTGTTGCTGTGTTGGTTTTCTCAAGACACAAGTCCTGTTGGTTGTCTGTGTTTGCAGCAAGCAGAGAAGCTGCTGCAGACACTTCTTGCCCCTTTTTCACAAGTGAAGTATATTTTGTACCAGTTGGTGTATTCCTCGTCTGCAGAGACGGATCAAAGGTTTTAGGACCTAAATTGCTTGATTTCATTGGAAGAGCTATTAAGAACACTATGCTTTGCTGTTGCTGTGTTGGTTTTCTAAAGACACAAGCCCTGTTTGTTCCCTGTGTTTTCAGCAAGCAGAGAAGCTCTTGAAGACACGTACCTGCTTTCTCCACTACTGACGTATATTTTGTACCAGTTGGTGTGTTCCTCGTCTGCAAAGCAAGAGCAAAGGTTTTAGGACTAAAATTGCTTGATTTCCATGGAAGAGCTCTGTAGAACACTATGCTTTGCTGTTACTGTGTTGGTTTTCTCAAGACACAAGTCTTGTTGGTTGTATGTGTTTCCAGCGAGCAGAAAAGCTGCTGCAGACACTTTCTTGCCCCTTTTCCACAAGTGAAGTATATTTTGTACCAGTTGGTGTATTCCTCGTCTGCAGAGCAAGAGCAAAGGTTTTAGGATCTAAATTGCTTGTTTTCCATGGAAGAGCTATGTAGAACACTATGGTTTTCGGTTGCTGTGTTTGTTTTCTCAAGACACAAGCCCCGTTTGTTCTCTGTGTTTTCAGCAAGCAGAGAAGCTGCTGCAGACACTTTCTTGCTCCTTTTCCACTAGTGAAGTATATTTTGTACCAGTTGGTGTATTCCTCGTCTGGAGAGCAGGAGCAAAGGTTTTAGGACCTAAATTGCTTGATTTCCATGGAAGAGATATGTAGAACACTGTGCTTTGCTGTTGCTGTGTTGGTTTTCTCAAGACACAAACCCTGTTTGTTCCCTGTGTTTTCAGCAAGCAGAGAAGCTCTTGAAGACACTTTCTTGCCCCTTTTTCACAAGTGAAGTATATTTTGTACCAGTTGGTGTATTCCTCGTCTGCAGAGCAAGAGCAAAGGTGTTAGGACCTAAATTGCTTGATTTCCATGGAAGAGCTCTGTAGAACACTATGCTTTGCTGTTGCTGTGTCGGTTTTCTCAAGAAACAAACCCTGTTTGTTCTCTGTACTTGCAGCGAGCAGAGAAGCTCTTGAAGACACGTACCTGCTTTCTCCACTACTGACGTATATTTTGTACCAGTTGGTGTATTCCTCGTCTGGAGAGCAAGAGCAAAGGTTTTAGGACCTAAATTGCTTGATTTCCTTGGAAGAGATATGTAGAACACTGTGCTTTGCTGTTGCTGTGTTGGTTTTCTCAAGACACAAGCCTTGTTATTTGTATGTGTTTCCAGCGAGCAGAAAAGCTGCTGCAGACACTTTCTTGCCCCTTTTCCACAAGTGAAGTATATTTTGTACCAGTTGGTGTATTCCTCGTCTGCAGAGCAAGAGCAAAGGTTTTAGGATCTAAATTGCTTGTTTTCCATGGAAGAGCTCTGTAGAACACTATGCTTTGCTGTTGCTGTGTTGGTTTTCTCAAGACACAAGTCCTGTTGGTTGTCTGTGTTTGCAGCAAGCAGAGAAGCTGCTGCAGACACTTTCTTGCCCCTTTTCCACAAGTGAAGTATATTTTGTACCAGTTGGTGTATTCCTTGTCTGCAGAGCAAGAGCAAAGGTTTTAGGATCTAAATTGCTTGTTTTCCATGGAAGAGCTATGTAGAACACTATGCTTTGCTGTTGCTGTGTTGGTTTTCTCAAGACACAAGTCCTGTTGGTTGTCTGTGTTTGCAGCAAGCAGAGAAGCTGCTGCAGACACTTTCTTGCCCCTTTTTCACAAGTGAAGTATATTTTGTACCAGTTGGTGTGTTCCTCGTCTGCAGAGACGGATCAAAGGTTTTAGGATCTAAATTGCTTGATTTCATCGGAAGAGCTATTAAGAACACTATGCTTTGCTGTTGCTGTGTTGGTTTTCTAAACACACAAGCCCTGTTTGTTCCCTGTGTTTTCAGCAAGCAGAGAAGCTCTTGAAGACACGTACCTGCTTTCTCCACTACTGACGTATATTTTGTACCAGTTGGTGTGTTCCTCGTCTGCAAAGCAAGAGCAAAGGTTTTAGGACTAAAATTGCTTGATTTCCATGGAAGAGCTCTGTAGAACACTATGCTTTGCTGTTACTGTGTTGGTTTTCTCAAGACACAAGTCTTGTTGGTTGTATGTGTTTCCAGCGAGCAGAAAAGCTGCTGCAGACACTTTCTTGCCCCTTTTCCACAAGTGAAGTATATTTTGTACCAGTTGGTGTATTCCTCGTCTGCAGAGCAAGAGCAAAGGTTTTAGGATCTAAATTGCTTGTTTTCCATGGAAGAGCTATTAAGAACACTATGCTTTGCTGTTGCTGTGTTGGTTTTCTAAAGACACAAACCCTGTTTGTTCCCTGTGTTTTCAGCAAGCAGAGAAGCTGCTGCAGACACTTTCTTGCCCCTTTTCCACAAGTGAAGTATATTTTGTACCAGTTGGTGTATTCCTCTTCTGCAGAGCAAGAGCAAAGGTTTTAGGATCTAAATTGCTTGTTTTCCATGGAAGAGCTCTGTAGAACACTATGCTTTGCTGTTGCTGTGTCGGTTTTCTCAAGACACAAGTCCTGTTGGTTGTCTGTGTTTGCAGCAAGCAGAGAAGCTGCTGCAGACACTTTCTTGCCCCTTTTTCACAAGTGAAGTATATTTTGTACCAGTTGGTGTGTTCCTCGTCTGCAAAGCAAGAGCAAATGTGTTAGGACCTAAATTGCTTGATTTCCATGGAAGAGCTCTGTAGAACACTATGCTTTGCTGTTGCTGTGTTGGTTTTCTCAAGAAACAAACCCTGTTTGTTCTCTGTACTTGCAGCGAGCAGAGAAGCTCTTGAAGACACGTACCTGCTTTCTCCACTACTGACGTATATTTTGTACCAGTTGGTGTATTCCTCGTCTGGAGAGCAGGAGCAAAGGTTTTAGGACCTAAATTGCTTGATTTCCTTGGAAGAGATATGTAGAACACTGTGCTTTGCTGTTACTGTGTTGGTTTACTCAAGACACAAGCCTTGTTAGTTGTATGTGTTTCCAGCGAGCAGAAAAGCTGCTGCAGACACTTTCTTGCCCCTTTTCCACAAGTGAAGTATATTTTGTACCAGTTGGTGTATTCCTCGTCTGCAGAGCAAGAGCAAAGGTTTTAGGATCTAAATTGCTTGTTTTCCATGGAAGAGCTATGTAGAACACTATGGTTTTCGGTTGCTGTGTTTGTTTTCTCAAGACACAAGCCCTGTTTGTTCTCTGTGTTTTCAGCAAGCAGAGAAGCTGCTGCAGACACTTTCTTGCTCCTTTTCCACTAGTGAAGTATATTTTGTACCAGTTGGTGTATTCCTCGTCTGCAGAGCAAGAGCAAAGGTTTTAGGATCTAAATTGCTTGTTTTCCAATGGAAGAGCTATGTAGAACACTATGCTTTGCTGTTGCTGTGTTGGTTTTCTAAAGACACAAACCCTGTTTGTTCCCTGTGTTTTCAGCAAGCAGAGAAGCTGCTGCAGACACTTTCTTGCCCCTTTTCCACAAGTGAAGTATATTTTGTACCAGTTGGTGTATTCCTTGTCTGCAGAGCAAGAGCAAAGATTTTAGGATCTAAATTGCTTGTTTTCCATGGAAGAGCTATGTAGAACACTATGCTTTGCTGTTGCTGTGTTGGTTTTCTCAAGACACAAGTCCTGTTGGTTGTCTGTGTTTGCAGCAAGCAGAGAAGCTGCTGCAGACACTTTCTTGCTCCTTTTCCACTAGTGAAGTATATTTTGTACCAGTTGGTGTATTCCTCGTCTGCAGAGCAAGAGCAAAGGTTTTAGGATCTAAATTGCTTGTTTTCCATGGAAGAGCTATGTAGAACACTATGCTTTGCTGTTGCTGTGTTGGTTTTCTAAAGACACAAACCCTGTTTGTTCCCTGTGTTTTCAGCAAGCAGAGAAGCTGCTGCAGACACTTTCTTGCCCCTTTTCCACAAGTGAAGTATATTTTGTACCAGTTGGTGCATTCCTCGTCTGCAGAGCAAGAGCAAAGGTGTTAGGACCTAAATTGCTTGATTTCCATGGAAGAGCTCTGTAGAACACTATGCTTTGCTGTTGCTGTGTCGGTTTTCTCAAGAAACAAACCCTGTTTGTTCTCTGTACTTGCAGCGAGCAGAGAAGCTCTTGAAGACACGTACCTGCTTTCTCCACTACTGACGTATATTTTGTACCAGTTGGTGTATTCCTCGTCTGGAGAGCAGGAGCAAAGGTTTTAGGACCTAAATTGCTTGATTTCCTTGGAAGAGATATGTAGAACACTGTGCTTTGCTGTTACTGTGTTGGTTTTCTCAAGACACAAGCCTTGCTAGTTGTATGTGTTTCCAGCGAGCAGAAAAGCTGCTGCAGACACTTTCTTGCCCCTTTTCCACAAGTGAAGTATATTTTGTACCAGTTGGTGTATTCCTCGTCTGCAGAGCAAGAGCAAAGGTTTTAGGATCTAAATTGCTTGTTTTCCATGGAAGAGCTATGTAGAACACTATGGTTTTCGGTTGCTGTGTTTGTTTTCTCAAGACACAAGCCCTGTTTGTTCTCTGTGTTTTCAGCAAGCAGAGAAGCTGCTGCAGACACTTTCTTGCTCCTTTTCCACTAGTGAAGTATATTTTGTACCAGTTGGTGTATTCCTCGTCTGCAGAGCAAGAGCAAAGGTTTTAGGATCTAAATTGCTTGTTTTCCATGGAAGAGCTATGTAGAACACTATGCTTTGCTGTTGCTGTGTTGGTTTTCTAAACACACAAGCCCTGTTTGTTCCCTGTGTTTTCAGCAAGCAGAGAAGCTCTTGAAGACACGTACCTGCTTTCTCCACTACTGACGTATATTTTGTACCAGTTGGTGTGTTCCTCGTCTGCAAAGCAAGAGCAAAGGTTTTAGGACTTAAATTGCTTGATTTCCATGGAAGAGCTATGTAGAACACTGTGCTTTGCTGTTACTGTGTTGGTTTTCTCAAGACACAAGTCTTGTTGGTTGTCTGAGTTTCCAGCGAGCAGAAAAGCTGCTGCAGACACTTTCTTGCCCCTTTTCCACAAGTGAAGTATATTTTGTACCAGTTGGTGTATTCCTCGTCTGCAGAGCAAGAGCAAAGGTTTTAGGATCTAAATTGCTTGTTTTCCATGGAAGAGCTATGTAGAACACTATGGTTTTCGGTTGCTGTGTTTGTTTTCTCAAGACACAAGCCCTGTTTGTTCTCTGTGTTTTCAGCAAGCAGAGAAGCTGCTGCAGACACTTTCTTGCTCCTTTTCCACTAGTGAAGTATATTTTGTACCAGTTGGTGTATTCCTCGTCTGCAGAGCAAGAGCAAAGGTTTTAGGATCTAAATTGCTTGTTTTCCATGGAAGAGCTATGTAGAACACTATGCTTTGCTGTTGCTGTGTTGGTTTTCTCAAGACACAAGCCCTGTTGGTGGTCTGTGTTTTCAGCAAGCAGAGAAGCTCTTGAAGACACGTACCTGCTTTCTCCACTACTGACGTATATTTTGTACCAGTTGGTGTGTTCCTCGTCTGCAAAGAAAGAGCTAATGTGTTAGGACCTAAATTGCTTGATTTCCATGGAAGAGCTCTGTAGAACACTATGCTTTGCTGTTGCTGTGTTGGTTTTCTCAAGACACAAGTCCTGTTGGTTGTCTGTGTTTGCAGCAAGCAGAGAAGCTGCTGCAGACACTTTCTTGCCCCTTTTCCACAAGTGAAGTATATTTTGTACCAGTTGGTGTGTTCCTCGTCTGCAGAGCAAGAGCAAAGGTTTTAGGGTCTAAATTGCTTGTTTTCCATGGAAGAGCTATGTAGAACACTAGGCTTTGCTGTTGCTGTGTTGGTTTTCTAAAGACACAAGTCCTGTTTGTTCCCTGTGTTTTCAGCAAGCAGAGAAGCTGCTGCAGACACTTTCTTGCCCCTTTTCCACAAGTGAAGTATATTTTGTACCAGTTGGTGTATTCCTCGTCTGCAGAGCAAGAGCAAAGGTTTTAGGATCTAAATTGCTTGATTTCCATGGAAGAGCTATGTAGAACACTATGCTTTGCTGTTGCTGTGTTGGTTTTCTAAAGACACAAACCCTGTTTGTTCCCTGTGTTTTCAGCAAGCAGAGAAGCTGCTGCAGACACTTTCTTGCCCCTTTTCCACAAGTGAAGTATATTTTGTACCAGTTGGTGTATTCCTCGTCTGCAGAGCAAGAGCAAAGGTTTTAGGACTTAAATTGCTTGATTTCATTGGAAGAGCTATGTAGAACACTATGCTTTGCTGTTGCTGTGTTGGTTTTCTAAAGACACAAGCCCTGTTTGTTCCCTGTGTTTTCAGAAAGCAGAGAAGCTCGTGAAGACACGTACCTGCTTTCTCCACTACTGACGTATATTTTGTACCAGTTAGTGTGTTCCTCGTCTGCAGAGCAAGAGCAAAGGTTTTAGGATCTAAATTGCTTGTTTTCCATGGAAGAGCTATGTAGAACACTATGCTTTGCTGTTGCTGTGTTGGTTTTCTCAAGACACAAGTCCTGTTGGTTGTCTGTGTTTGCAGCAAGCAGGGAAGCTGCTGCAGACACTTTCTTGCCCCTTTTTCACAAGTGAAGTATATTTTGTACCAGTTTGTGTGTTCCTCGTCTGCAGAGACGGATCAAAGCTTTTAGGACTTAAATTGCTTGATTTCATTGGAAGAGTTATTAAGAACACTATGCTTTGCTGTTGCTGTGTTGGTTTTCTAAAGACACAAGCCCTGTTTGTTCCCTGTGTTTTCAGCAAGCAGAGAAGCTCTTGAAGACACGTACCTGCTTTCTCCACTACTGACGTATATTTTGTACCAGTTGGTGTATTCCTCGTCTGCAGAGCAAGAGCAAAGGTTTTAGGATCTAAATTGCTTGTTTTCCATGGAAGAGCTATGTAGAACACTATGCTTTGCTGTTGCTGTGTTGGTTTTCTCAAGACACAAACCCTGTTTGTTCCCTGTGTTTTCAGCAAGCAGAGAAGCTGCTGCAGACACTTTCTTGCCCCTTTTCCACAAGTGAAGTATATTTTGTACCAGTTGGTGTATTCCTTGTCTGCAGAGCAAGAGCAAAGGTTTTAGGATCTAAATTGCTTGTTTTCCATGGAAGAGCTATGTAGAACACTATGCTTTGCTGTTGCTGTGTTGGTTTTCTCAAGACACAAGTCCTGTTGGTTGTCTGTGTTTGCAGCAAGCAGAGAAGCTGCTGCAGACACTTTCTTGCCCCTTTTCCACAAGTGAAGTATATTTTGTACCAGTTGGTGTATTCCTCGTCTGCAGAGCAAGAGCAAAGGTGTTAGGACCTAAATTGCTTGATTTCCATGGAAGAGCTCTGTAGAACACTATGCTTTGCTGTTGCTGTGTCGGTTTTCTCAAGAAACAAAACCTGTTTGTTCTCTGTACTTGCAGCGAGCAGAGAAGCTCTTGAAGACACGTACCCGCTTTCTCCACTACTGACGTATATTTTGTACCAGTTGGTGTATTCCTCGTCTGGAGAGCAGGAGCAAAGGTTTTAGGACCTAAATTGCTTGATTTCCTTGGAAGAGATATGTAGAACACTGTGCTTTGCTGTTACTGTGTTGGTTTTCTCAAGACACAAGCCTTGTTAGTTGTATGTGTTTCCAGCGAGCAGAAAAGCTGTTGCAGACACTTTCTTGCCCCTTTTCCACAAGTGAAGTATATTTTGTACCAGTTGGTGTATTCCTCGTCTCCAGAGCAAGAGCAAAGGTTTTAGGACTTAAATTGCTTGTTTTCCATGGAAGAGCTATGTAGAACACTATGGTTTTCGGTTGCTGTGTTTGTTTTCTCAAGACACAAGCCCTGTTTGTTCTCTGTGTTTTCAGCAAGCAGAGAAGCTGCTGCAGACACTTTCTTGCCCCTTTTCCACAAGTGAAGTATATTTTGTACCAGTTGGTGTATTCCTCGTCTGCAGAGCAAGAGCAAAGGTTTTAGGATCTAAATTGCTTGTTTTCCATGGAAGAGCTATGTAGAACACTATGCTTTGCTGTTGCTGTGTTGGTTTTCTCAAGACACAAACCCTGTTTGTTCCCTGTGTTTTCAGCAAGCAGAGAAGCTGCTGCAGACACTTTCTTGCCCCTTTTCCACAAGTGAAGTATATTTTGTACCAGTTGGTGTATTCCTCGTCTGCAGAGCAAGAGCAAAGGTTTTAGGATCTAAATTGCTTGTTTTCCATGGAAGAGCTATGTAGAACACTATGCTTTGTTGTTGCTGTGTTGGTTTTCTCAAGACACAAACCCTGTTTGTTCCCTGTGTTTTCAGCAAGCAGAGAAGCTGCTGCAGACACTTTCTTGCCCCTTTTCCACAAGTGAAGTATATTTTGTACCAGTTGGTGTATTCCTCGTCTGCAGAGCAAGAGCAAAGGTTTTAGGATCTAAATTGCTTGTTTTCCATGGAAGAGCTATGTAGAACACTATGCTTTGCTGTTGCTGTGTTGGTTTTCTAAAGACACAAACCCTGTTTGTTCCCTGTGTTTTCAGCAAGCAGAGAAGCTGCTGCAGACACTTTCTTGCCCCTTTTCCACAAGTGAAGTATATTTTGTACCAGTTGGTGCATTCCTCGTCTGCAGAGCAAGGGCAAAGGTGTTAGGACCTAAATTGCTTGATTTCCATGGAAGAGCTCTGTAGAACACTATGCTTTGCTGTTGCTGTGTCGGTTTTCTCAAGAAACAAACCCTGTTTGTTCTCTGTACTTGCAGCGAGCAGAGAAGCTCTTGAAGACACGTATTGCTTTCTCCACTACTGACGTATATTTTGTACCAGTTGGTGTATTCCTCGTCTGGAGAGCAGGAGCAAAGGTTTTAGGACCTAAATTGCTTGATTTCCTTGGAAGAGATATGTAGAACACTGTGCTTTGCTGTTACTGTGTTGGTTTTCTCAAGACACAAGCCTTGCTAGTTGTATGTGTTTCCAGCGAGCAGAAAAGCTGCTGCAGACACTTTCTTGCCCCTTTTCCACAAGTGAAGTATATTTTGTACCAGTTGGTGTATTCCTCGTCTGCAGAGCAAGAGCAAAGGTTTTAGGATCTAAATTGCTTGTTTTCCATGGAAGAGCTCTGTAGAACACTATGCTTTGTTGTTGCTGTGTTGGTTTTCTCAAGACACAAACCCTGTTTGTTCTCTGTGTTTTCAGCAAGCAGAGAAGCTGCTGCAGACACTTTCTTGCTCCTTTTCCACTAGTGAAGTATATTTTGTACCAGTTTGTGTATTCCTCGTCTGCAGAGCAAGAGCAAAGGTTTTAGGATCTAAATTGCTTGTTTTCCATGGAAGAGCTATGTAGAACACTATGCTTTGCTGTTGCTGTGTTGGTTTTCTAAACACACAAGCCCTGTTTGTTCCCTGTGTTTTCAGCAAGCAGAGAAGCTCTTGAAGACACGTACCTGCTTTCTCCACTACTGACGTATATTTTGTACCAGTTGGTGTGTTCCTCGTCTGCAAAGCAAGAGCAAAGGTTTTAGGACTTAAATTGCTTGATTTCCATGGAAGAGCTATGTAGAACACTGTGCTTTGCTGTTACTGTGTTGGTTTTCTCAAGACACAAGTCTTGTTGGTTGTCTGAGTTTCCAGCGAGCAGAAAAGCTGCTGCAGACAATTTCTTGCCCCTTTTCCACAAGTGAAGCATATTTTGTACCAGTTGGTGTATTCCTCGTCTGCAGAGCAAGAGCAAAGGTTTTAGGATCTAAATTGCTTGTTTTCCATGGAAGAGCTATGTAGAACACTATGGTTTTCGGTTGCTGTGTTTGTTTTCTCAAGACACAAGCCCTGTTTGTTCTCTGTGTTTTCAGCAAGCAGAGAAGCTGCTGCAGACACTTTCTTGCTCCTTTTCCACTAGTGAAGTATATTTTGTACCAGTTGGTGTATTCCTCGTCTGCAGAGCAAGAGCAAAGGTTTTAGGATCTAAATTGCTTGTTTTCCATGGAAGAGCTATGTAGAACACTATGCTTTGCTGTTGCTGTGTTGGTTTTCTAAAGACACAAGCCCTGTTTGTTCCCTGTGTTTTCAGAAAGCAGAGAAGCTCGTGAAGACACGTACCTGCTTTCTCCACTACTGACGTATATTTTGTACCAGTTAGTGTGTTCCTCGTCTGCAGAGCAAGAGCAAAGGTTTTAGGATTTAAATTTCTTGATTTCCATGGAAGAGTTCTGTAGAACACTATGCTTTTCTGTTACTGTGTTGGTTTTCTCAAGTCACAAGTCTTGCTGGTTGTCTGAGTTTCCAGCGAGCAGAAAAGCTGCTGCAGACACTTTCTTGCCCCTTTTCCACAAGTGAAGTATATTTTGTACCAGTTGGTGTATTCCTCGTCTGCAGGGCAAGAGCAAAGGTGTTAGGACCTAAATTGCTTGATTTCCATGGAAGAGCTATGTAGAACACTATGCTTTGCTGTTGCTGTGTCGGTTTTCTCAAGAAACAAACCCTGTTTGTTCTCTGTACTTGCAGCGAGCAGAGAAGCTCTTGAAGACACGTACCTGCTTTCTCCACTACTGACGTATATTTTGTACCAGTTGGTGTATTCCTCGTCTGGAGAGCAGGAGCAAAGGTTTTAGGACCTAAATTGCTTGATTTCCTTGGAAGAGATATGTAGAACACTGTGCTTTGCTGTTACTGTGTTGGTTTTCTCAAGACACAAGCCTTGTTAGTTGTATGTGTTTCCAGCGAGCAGAAAAGCTGCTGCAGACACTTTCTTGCCCCTTTTCCACTAGTGAAGTATATTTTGTACCAGTTTGTGTATTCCTCGTCTGCAGAGCAAGAGCAAAGGTTTTAGGATCTAAATTGCTTGTTTTCCATGGAAGAGCTATGTAGAACACTATGCTTTGCTGTTGCTGTGTTGGTTTTCTCAAGACACAAGTCCTGTTGGTTGTCTGTGTTTGCAGCAAGCAGAGAAGCTGCTGCAGACACTTTCTTGCCCCTTTTTCACAAGTGAAGTATATTTTGTACCAGTTTGTGTGTTCCTCGTCTGCAGAGACGGATCAAAGCTTTTAGGACTTAAATTGCTTGATTTCATTGGAAGAGCTATTAAGAACACTATGCTTTGCTGTTGCTGTGTTGGTTTTCTAAAGACACAAGCCCTGTTTGTTCCCTGTGTTTTCAGCAAGCAGAGAAGCTCTTGAAGACACGTACCTGCTTTCTCCACTACTGACGTATATTTTGTACCAGTTGGTGTATTCCTCGTCTGCAGAGCAAGAGCAAAGGTTTTAGGATCTAAATTGCTTGTTTTCCATGGAAGAGCTATGTAGAACACTATGCTTTGCTGTTGCTGTGTTGGTTTTCTCAAGACACAAACCCTGTTTGTTCCCTGTGTTTTCAGCAAGCAGAGAAGCTGCTGCAGACACTTTCTTGCCCCTTTTCCACAAGTGAAGTATATTTTGTACCAGTTGGTGTATTCCTTGTCTGCAGAGCAAGAGCAAAGGTTTTAGGATCTAAATTGCTTGTTTTCCATGGAAGAGCTATGTAGAACACTATGGTTTTCGGTTGCTGTGTTTGTTTTCTCAAGACACAAGCCCTGTTTGTTCTCTGTGTTTTCAGCAAGCAGAGAAGCTGCTGCAGACACTTTCTTGCTCCTTTTCCACTAGTGAAGTATATTTTGTACCAGTTTGTGTATTCCTCGTCTGCAGAGCAAGAGCAAAGGTTTTAGGATCTAAATTGCTTGTTTTCCATGGAAGAGCTATGTAGAACACTATGCTTTGCTGTTGCTGTGTTGGTTTTCTCAAGACACAAGTCCTGTTGGTTGTCTGTGTTTGCAGCAAGCAGAGAAGCTGCTGCAGACACTTTCTTGCCCCTTTTCCACAAGTGAAGTATATTTTGTACCAGTTGGTGTATTCCTCGTCTGCAGAGCAAGAGCAAAGGTTTTAGGATCTAAATTGCTTGTTTTCCATGGAAGAGCTATGTAGAACACTATGCTTTGCTGTTGCTGTGTTGGTTTTCTAAAGACACAAACCCTGTTTGTTCCCTGTGTTTTCAGCAAGCAGAGAAGCTGCTGCAGACACTTTCTTGCCCCTTTTCCACAAGTGAAGTATATTTTGTACCAGTTGGTTTATTCCTCGTCTGCAGAGCAAGAGCAAAGGTTTTAGGATCTAAATTGCTTGTTTTCCATGGAAGAGCTATGTAGAACACTATGCTTTGCCGTTGCTGTGTTGGTTTTCTAAAGACACAAACCCTGTTTGTTCCCTGTGTTTTCAGCAAGCAGAGAAGCTGCTGCAGACACTTTCTTGCCCCTTTTCCACTAGTGAAGTATATTTTGTACCAGTTGGTGTATTCCTTGTCTGCAGAGCAAGAGCAAAGGTTTTAGGATCTAAATTGCTTGTTTTCCATGGAAGAGCTATGTAGAACACTATGCTTTGCTGTTGCTGTGTTGGTTTTCTCAAGACACAAGTCCTGTTGGTTGTCTGTGTTTGCAGCAAGCAGAGAAGCTGCTGCAGACACTTTCTTGCCCCTTTTCCACAAGTGAAGTATATTTTGTACCAGTTGGTGTATTCCTCGTCTGCAGAGCAAGAGCAAAGGTGTTAGGACCTAAATTGCTTGATTTCCATGGAAGAGCTCTGTAGAACACTATGCTTTGCTGTTGCTGTGTCGGTTTTCTCAAGAAACAAACCCTGTTTGTTCTCTGTACTTGCAGCGAGCAGAGAAGCTCTTGAAGACACGTACCTGCTTTCTCCACTACTGACGTATATTTTGTACCAGTTGGTGTATTCCTCGTCTGGAGAGCAGGAGCAAAGGTTTTAGGACCTAAATTGCTTGATTTCCTTGGAAGAGATATGTAGAACACTGTGCTTTGCTGTTACTGTGTTGGTTTTCTCAAGACACAAGTCCTGTTTGTTCTCTGTGTTTTCAGCAAGCAGAGAAGCTGCTGCAGACACTTTCTTGCTCCTTTTCCACTAGTGAAGTATATTTTGTACCAGTTTGTGTATTCCTCGTCTGCAGAGCAAGAGCAAAGGTTTTAGGATCTAAATTGCTTGTTTTCCATGGAAGAGCTATGTAGAACACTATGCTTTGCTGTTGCTGTGTTGGTTTTCTAAACACACAAGCCCTGTTTGTTCCCTGTGTTTTCAGCAAGCAGAGAAGCTCTTGAAGACACGTACCTGCTTTCTCCACTACTGACGTATATTTTGTACCAGTTGGTGTGTTCCTCGTCTGCAAAGCAAGAGCAAAGGTTTTAGGACTTAAATTGCTTGATTTCCATGGAAGAGCTATGTAGAACACTGTGCTTTGCTGTTACTGTGTTGGTTTTCTCAAGACACAAGCCTTGTTGGTTGTCTGAGTTTCCAGCGAGCAGAAAAGCTGCTGCAGACACTTTCTTGCCCCTTTTCCACAAGTGAAGCATATTTTGTACCAGTTGGTGTATTCCTCGTCTGCAGAGCAAGAGCAAAGGTTTTAGGATCTAAATTGCTTGTTTTCCATGGAAGAGCTATGTAGAACACTATGGTTTTCGGTTGCTGTGTTTGTTTTCTCAAGACACAAGCCCTGTTTGTTCTCTGTGTTTTCAGCAAGCAGAGAAGCTGCTGCAGACACTTTCTTGCTCCTTTTCCACTAGTGAAGTATATTTTGTACCAGTTGGTGTATTCCTCGTCTGCAGAGCAAGAGCAAAGGTTTTAGGATCTAAATTGCTTGTTTTCCATGGAAGAGCTATGTAGAACACTATGCTTTGCTGTTGCTGTGTTGGTTTTCTCAAGACACAAGCCCTGTTGGTGGTCTGTGTTTTCAGCAAGCAGAGAAGCTCTTGAAGACACGTACCTGCTTTCTCCACTACTGACGTATATTTTGTACCAGTTGGTGTGTTCCTCGTCTGCAAAGAAAGAGCTAATGTGTTAGGACCTAAATTGCTTGATTTCCATGGAAGAGCTCTGTAGAACACTATGCTTTGCTGTTGCTGTGTTGGTTTTCTCAAGACACAAGTCCTGTTGGTTGTCTGTGTTTGCAGCAAGCAGAGAAGCTGCTGCAGACACTTTCTTGCCCCTTTTTCACAAGTGAAGTATATTTTGTACCAGTTTGTGTGTTCCTCGTCTGCAGAGACGGATCAAAGCTTTTAGGACTTAAATTGCTTGATTTCATTGGAAGAGCTATTAAGAACACTATGCTTTGCTGTTGCTGTGTTGGTTTTCTAAAGACACAAGCCCTGTTTGTTCCCTGTGTTTTCAGCAAGCAGAGAAGCTCTTGAAGACACGTACCTGCTTTCTCCACTACTGACGTATATTTTGTACCAGTTGGTGTATTCCTCGTCTGCAGAGCAAGAGCAAAGGTTTTAGGATCTAAATTGCTTGTTTTCCATGGAAGAGCTATGTAGAACACTATGCTTTGCTGTTGCTGTGTTGGTTTTCTCAAGACACAAACCCTGTTTGTTCCCTGTGTTTTCAGCAAGCAGAGAAGCTGCTGCAGACACTTTCTTGCCCCTTTTCCACAAGTGAAGTATATTTTGTACCAGTTGGTGTATTCCTTGTCTGCAGAGCAAGAGCAAAGGTTTTAGGATCTAAATTGCTTGTTTTCCATGGAAGAGCTATGTAGAACACTATGCTTTGCTGTTGCTGTGTTGGTTTTCTCAAGACACAAGTCCTGTTGGTTGTCTGTGTTTGCAGCAAGCAGAGAAGCTGCTGCAGACACTTTCTTGCCCCTTTTCCACAAGTGAAGTATATTTTGTACCAGTTGGTGTATTCCTCGTCTGCAGAGCAAGAGCAAAGGTGTTAGGACCTAAATTGCTTGATTTCCATGGAAGAGCTCTGTAGAACACTATGCTTTGCTGTTGCTGTGTCGGTTTTCTCAAGAAACAAACCCTGTTTGTTCTCTGTACTTGCAGCGAGCAGAGAAGCTCTTGAAGACACGTACCCGCTTTCTCCACTACTGACGTATATTTTGTACCAGTTGGTGTATTCCTCTTCTGGAGAGCAGGAGCAAAGGTTTTAGGACCTAAATTGCTTGATTTCCTTGGAAGAGATATGTAGAACACTGTGCTTTGCTGTTACTGTGTTGGTTTTCTCAAGACACAAGCCTTGTTAGTTGTATGTGTTTCCAGCGAGCAGAAAAGCTGCTGCAGACACTTTCTTGCCCCTTTTCCACAAGTGAAGTATATTTTGTACCAGTTGGTGTATTCCTCGTCTGCAGAGCAAGAGCAAAGGTTTTAGGATCTAAATTGCTTGTTTTCCATGGAAGAGCTATGTAGAACACTATGGTTTTCGGTTGCTGTGTTTGTTTTCTCAAGACACAAGCCCTGTTTGTTCTCTGTGTTTTCAGCAAGCAGAGAAGCTGCTGCAGACACTTTCTTGCTCCTTTTCCACTAGTGAAGTATATTTTGTACCAGTTTGTGTATTCCTCGTCTGCAGAGCAAGAGCAAAGGTTTTAGGATCTAAATTGCTTGTTTTCCATGGAAGAGCTATGTAGAACACTATGCTTTGCTGTTGCTGTGTTGGTTTTCTCAAGACACAAGTCCTGTTGGTTGTCTGTGTTTGCAGCAAGCAGAGAAGCTGCTGCAGACACTTTCTTGCCCCTTTTCCACAAGTGAAGTATATTTTGTACCAGTTGGTGTATTCCTCGTCTGCAGAGCAAGAGCAAAGGTTTTAGGATCTAAATTGCTTGTTTTCCATGGAAGAGCTATGTAGAACACTATGCTTTGCTGTTGCTGTGTTGGTTTTCTAAAGACACAAACCCTGTTTGTTCCCTGTGTTTTCAGCAAGCAGAGAAGCTGCTGCAGACACTTTCTTGCCCCTTTTCCACAAGTGAAGTATATTTTGTACCAGTTGGTTTATTCCTCGTCTGCAGAGCAAGAGCAAAGGTTTTAGGATCTAAATTGCTTGTTTTCCATGGAAGAGCTATGTAGAACACTATGCTTTGCCGTTGCTGTGTTGGTTTTCTAAAGACACAAACCCTGTTTGTTCCCTGTGTTTTCAGCAAGCAGAGAAGCTGCTGCAGACACTTTCTTGCCCCTTTTCCACTAGTGAAGTATATTTTGTACCAGTTGGTGTATTCCTTGTCTGCAGAGCAAGAGCAAAGGTTTTAGGATCTAAATTGCTTGTTTTCCATGGAAGAGCTATGTAGAACACTATGCTTTGCTGTTGCTGTGTTGGTTTTCTCAAGACACAAGTCCTGTTGGTTGTCTGTGTTTGCAGCAAGCAGAGAAGCTGCTGCAGACACTTTCTTGCCCCTTTTCCACAAGTGAAGTATATTTTGTACCAGTTGGTGTATTCCTCGTCTGCAGAGCAAGAGCAAAGGTGTTAGGACCTAAATTGCTTGATTTCCATGGAAGAGCTCTGTAGAACACTATGCTTTGCTGTTGCTGTGTCGGTTTTCTCAAGAAACAAAACCTGTTTGTTCTCTGTACTTGCAGCGAGCAGAGAAGCTCTTGAAGACACGTACCTGCTTTCTCCACTACTGACGTATATTTTGTACCAGTTGGTGTATTCCTCGTCTGGAGAGCAGGAGCAAAGGTTTTAGGACCTAAATTGCTTGATTTCCTTGGAAGAGATATGTAGAACACTGTGCTTTGCTGTTACTGTGTTGGTTTTCTCAAGACACAAGTCCTGTTTGTTCTCTGTGTTTTCAGCAAGCAGAGAAGCTGCTGCAGACACTTTCTTGCTCCTTTTCCACTAGTGAAGTATATTTTGTACCAGTTTGTGTATTCCTCGTCTGCAGAGCAAGAGCAAAGGTTTTAGGATCTAAATTGCTTGTTTTCCATGGAAGAGCTATGTAGAACACTATGCTTTGCTGTTGCTGTGTTGGTTTTCTAAACACACAAGCCCTGTTTGTTCCCTGTGTTTTCAGCAAGCAGAGAAGCTCTTGAAGACACGTACCTGCTTTCTCCACTACTGACGTATATTTTGTACCAGTTGGTGCGTTCCTCGTCTGCAAAGCAAGAGCAAAGGTTTTAGGACTTAAATTGCTTGATTTCCATGGAAGAGCTATGTAGAACACTGTGCTTTGCTGTTACTGTGTTGGTTTTCTCAAGACACAAGCCTTGTTGGTTGTCTGAGTTTCCAGCGAGCAGAAAAGCTGCTGCAGACACTTTCTTGCCCCTTTTCCACAAGTGAAGCATATTTTGTACCAGTTGGTGTATTCCTCGTCTGCAGAGCAAGAGCAAAGGTTTTAGGATCTAAATTGCTTGTTTTCCATGGAAGAGCTATGTAGAACACTATGGTTTTCGGTTGCTGTGTTTGTTTTCTCAAGACACAAGCCCTGTTTGTTCTCTGTGTTTTCAGCAAGCAGAGAAGCTGCTGCAGACACTTTCTTGCTCCTTTTCCACTAGTGAAGTATATTTTGTACCAGTTGGTGTATTCCTCGTCTGCAGAGCAAGAGCAAAGGTTTTAGGATCTAAATTGCTTGTTTTCCATGGAAGAGCTATGTAGAACACTATGCTTTGCTGTTGCTGTGTTGGTTTTCTCAAGACACAAGCCCTGTTGGTGGTCTGTGTTTTCAGCAAGCAGAGAAGCTCTTGAAGACACGTACCTGCTTTCTCCACTACTGACGTATATTTTGTACCAGTTGGTGTGTTCCTCGTCTGCAAAGAAAGAGCTAATGTGTTAGGACCTAAATTGCTTGATTTCCATGGAAGAGCTCTGTAGAACACTATGCTTTGCTGTTGCTGTGTTGGTTTTCTCAAGACACAAGTCCTGTTGGTTGTCTGTGTTTGCAGCAAGCAGAGAAGCTGCTGCAGACACTTTCTTGCCCCTTTTCCACAAGTGAAGTATATTTTGTACCAGTTGGTGTGTTCCTCGTCTGCAGAGCAAGAGCAAAGGTTTTAGGGTCTAAATTGCTTGTTTTCCATGGAAGAGCTATGTAGAACACTAGGCTTTGCTGTTGCTGTGTTGGTTTTCTAAAGACACAAGTCCTGTTTGTTCCCTGTGTTTTCAGCAAGCAGAGAAGCTGCTGCAGACACTTTCTTGCCCCTTTTCCACAAGTGAAGTATATTTTGTACCAGTTGGTGTATTCCTCATCTGCAGAGCAAGAGCAAATGTTTTAGGATCTAAATTGCTTGTTTTCCATGGAAGAGCTATGTAGAACACTATGCTTTGCTGTTGCTGTGTTGGTTTTCTAAAGACACAAACCCTGTTTGTTCCCTGTGTTTTCAGCAAGCAGAGAAGCTGCTGCAGACACTTTCTTGCCCCTTTTCCACAAGTGAAGTATATTTTGTACCAGTTGGTGTATTCCTCGTCTGCAGAGCAAGAGCAAAGGTTTTAGGACTTAAATTGCTTGATTTCATTGGAAGAGCTCTGTAGAACACTATGCTTTGCTGTTGCTGTGTTGGTTTTCTAAAGACACAAGCCCTGTTTGTTCCCTGTGTTTTCAGAAAGCAGAGAAGCTCGTGAAGACACGTACCTGCTTTCTCCACTACTGACGTATATTTTGTACCAGTTAGTGTGTTCCTCGTCTGCAGAGCAAGAGCAAAGGTTTTAGGATTTAAATTTCTTGATTTCCATGGAAGAGTTCTGTAGAACACTATGCTTTTCTGTTACTGTGTTGGTTTTCTCAAGACACAAGTCTTGCTGGTTGTCTGAGTTTCCAGCGAGCAGAAAAGCTGCTGCAGACACTTTCTTGCCCCTTTTCCACAAGTGAAGTATATTTTGTACCAGTTGGTGTATTCCTCGTCTGCAGGGCAAGAGCAAAGGTGTTAGGACCTAAATTGCTTGATTTCCATGGAAGAGCTATGTAGAACACTATGCTTTGCTGTTGCTGTGTCGGTTTTCTCAAGAAACAAACCCTGTTTGTTCTCTGTACTTGCAGCGAGCAGAGAAGCTCTTGAAGACACGTACCTGCTTTCTCCACTACTGACGTATATTTTGTACCAGTTGGTGTATTCCTCGTCTGGAGAGCAGGAGCAAAGGTTTTAGGACCTAAATTGCTTGATTTCCTTGGAAGAGATATGTAGAACACTGTGCTTTGCTGTTACTGTGTTGGTTTTCTCAAGACACAAGCCTTGTTAGTTGTATGTGTTTCCAGCGAGCAGAAAAGCTGCTGCAGACACTTTCTTGCCCCTTTTCCACTAGTGAAGTATGTTTTGTACCAGTTTGTGTATTCCTCGTCTGCAGAGCAAGAGCAAAGGTTTTAGGATCTAAATTGCTTGTTTTCCATGGAAGAGCTATGTAGAACACTATGCTTTGCTGTTGCTGTGTTGGTTTTCTCAAGACACAAGTCCTGTTGGTTGTCTGTGTTTGCAGCAAGCAGAGAAGCTGCTGCAGACACTTTCTTGCCCCTTTTTCACAAGTGAAGTATATTTTGTACCAGTTGGTGTGTTCCTCGTCTGCAGAGACGGATCAAAGCTTTTAGGACTTAAATTGCTTGATTTCATTGGAAGAGCTATTAAGAACACTATGCTTTGCTGTTGCTGTGTTGGTTTTCTAAAGACACAAGCCCTGTTTGTTCCCTGTGTTTTCAGCAAGCAGAGAAGCTCTTGAAGACACGTACCTGCTTTCTCCACTACTGACGTATATTTTGTACCAGTTGGTGTATTCCTCGTCTGCAGAGCAAGAGCAAAGGTTTTAGGATCTAAATTGCTTGTTTTCCATGGAAGAGCTATGTAGAACACTATGCTTTGCTGTTGCTGTGTTGGTTTTCTCAAGACACAAACCCTGTTTGTTCCCTGTGTTTTCAGCAAGCAGAGAAGCTGCTGCAGACACTTTCTTGCCCCTTTTCCACAAGTGAAGTATATTTTGTACCAGTTGGTGTATTCCTTGTCTGCAGAGCAAGAGCAAAGGTTTTAGGATCTAAATTGCTTGTTTTCCATGGAAGAGCTATGTAGAACACTATGCTTTGCTGTTGCTGTGTTGGTTTTCTCAAGACACAAGTCCTGTTGGTTGTCTGTGTTTGCAGCAAGCAGAGAAGCTGCTGCAGACACTTTCTTGCCCCTTTTCCACAAGTGAAGTATATTTTGTACCAGTTGGTGTATTCCTCGTCTGCAGAGCAAGAGCAAAGGTGTTAGGACCTAAATTGCTTGATTTCCATGGAAGAGCTCTGTAGAACACTATGCTTTGCTGTTGCTGTGTCGGTTTTCTCAAGAAACAAAACCTGTTTGTTCTCTGTGCTTGCAGCGAGCAGAGAAGCTCTTGAAGACACGTACCCGCTTTCTCCACTACTGACGTATATTTTGTACCAGTTGGTGTATTCCTCGTCTGGAGAGCAGGAGCAAAGGTTTTAGGACCTAAATTGCTTGATTTCCTTGGAAGAGATATGTAGAACACTGTGCTTTGCTGTTACTGTGTTGGTTTTCTCAAGACACAAGCCTTGTTAGTTGTATGTGTTTCCAGCGAGCAGAAAAGCTGTTGCAGACACTTTCTTGCCCCTTTTCCACAAGTGAAGTATATTTTGTACCAGTTGGTGTATTCCTCGTCTGCAGAGCAAGAGCAAAGGTTTTAGGACTTAAATTGCTTGTTTTCCATGGAAGAGCTATGTAGAACACTATGGTTTTCGGTTGCTGTGTTGGTTTTCTCAAGACACAAACCCTGTTTGTTCTCTGTGTTTTCAGCAAGCAGAGAAGCTGCTGCAGACACTTTCTTGCCCCTTTTCCACTAGTGAAGTATATTTTGTACCAGTTGGTGTATTCCTCGTCTGCAGAGCAAGAGCAAAGGTTTTAGGATCTAAATTGCTTGTTTTCCATGGAAGAGCTATGTAGAACACTATGCTTTGTTGTTGCTGTGTTGGTTTTCTCAAGACACAAACCCTGTTTGTTCCCTGTGTTTTCAGCAAGCAGAGAAGCTGCTGCAGACACTTTCTTGCCCCTTTTCCACAAGTGAAGTATATTATGTACCAGTTGGTGTATTCCTCGTCTGCAGAGCAAGAGCAAAGGTTTTAGGATCTAAATTGCTTGTTTTCCATGGAAGAGCTATGTAGAACACTATGCTTTGTTGTTGCTGTGTTGGTTTTCTCAAGACACAAACCCTGTTTGTTCCCTGTGTTTTCAGCAAGCAGAGAAGCTGCTGCAGACACTTTCTTGCCCCTTTTCCACAAGTGAAGTATATTTTGTACCAGTTGGTGTATTCCTCGTCTGCAGAGCAAGAGCAAAGGTTTTAGGATCTAAATTGCTTGTTTTCCATGGAAGAGCTATGTAGAACACTATGCTTTGCTGTTGCTGTGTTGGTTTTCTAAAGACACAAACCCTGTTTGTTCCCTGTGTTTTCAGCAAGCAGAGAAGCTGCTGCAGACACTTTCTTGCCCCTTTTCCACAAGTGAAGTATATTTTGTACCAGTTGGTGTATTCCTCGTCTACAGAGCAAGAGCAAAGGTTTTAGGATCTAAATTGCTTGTTTTCCATGGAAGAGCTCTGTAGAACACTATGCTTTGCTGTTGCTGTGTTGGTTTTCTCAAGACACAAGTCCTGTTGGTTGTCTGTGTTTGCAGCAAGCAGAGAAGCTGCTGCAGACACTTTCTTGCCCCTTTTCCACAAGTGAAGTATATTTTGTACCAGTTGGTGTATTCCTCGTCTGCAGAGCAAGAGCAAAGGTTTTAGGATCTAAATTGCTTGTTTTCCATGGAAGAGCTATGTAGAACACTATGCTTTGCTGTTGCTGTGTTGGTTTTCTCAAGACACAAACCCTGTTTGTTCCCTGTGTTTTCAGCAAGCAGAGAAGCTGCTGCAGACACTTTCTTGCCCCTTTTCCACAAGTGAAGTATATTTTGTACCAGTTGGTTTATTCCTCGTCTGCAGAGCAAGAGCAAAGGTTTTAGGATCTAAATTGCTTGTTTTCCATGGAAGAGCTATGTAGAACACTATGCTTTGCTGTTGCTGTGTTGGTTTTCTAAAGACACAAACCCTGTTTGTTCCCTGTGTTTTCAGCAAGCAGAGAAGCTGCTGCAGACACTTTCTTGCCCCTTTTCCACTAGTGAAGTATATTTTGTACCAGTTGGTGTATTCCTTGTCTGCAGAGCAAGAGCAAAGGTTTTAGGATCTAAATTGCTTGTTTTCCATGGAAGAGCTATGTAGAACACTATGCTTTGCTGTTGCTGTGTTGGTTTTCTCAAGACACAAGTCCTGTTGGTTGTCTGTGTTTGCAGCAAGCAGAGAAGCTGCTGCAGACACTTTCTTGCCCCTTTTCCACAAGTGAAGTATATTTTGTACCAGTTGGTGTATTCCTCGTCTGCAGAGCAAGAGCAAAGGTTTTAGGACCTAAATTGCTTGATTTCCATGGAAGAGCTCTGTAGAACACTATGCTTTGCTGCTGCTGTGTCGGTTTTCTCAAGAAACAAAACCTGTTTGTTCTCTGTACTTGCAGCGAGCAGAGAAGCTCTTGAAGACACGTACCCGCTTTCTCCACTACTGACGTATATTTTGTACCAGTTGGTGTATTCCTCGTCTGGAGAGCAGGAGCAAAGGTTTTAGGACCTAAATTGCTTGATTTCCTTGGAAGAGATATGTAGAACACTGTGCTTTGCTGTTACTGTGTTTGTTTTCTCAAGACACAAGCCCTGTTAGTTGTATGTGTTTCCAGCGAGCAGAAAAGCTGTTGCAGACACTTTCTTGCCCCTTTTCCACAAGTGAAGTATATTTTGTACCAGTTGGTGTATTCCTCGTCTGCAGAGCAAGAGCAAAGGTTTTAGGATCTAAATTGCTTGTTTTCTATGGAAGAGCTATGTAGAACACTATGCTTTGTTGTTGCTGTGTTGGTTTTCTCAAGACACAAACCCTGTTTGTTCCCTGTGTTTTCAGCAAGCAGAGAAGCTGCTGCAGACACTTTCTTGCCCCTTTTCCACAAGTGAAGTATATTTTGTACCAGTTGGTGTATTCCTCGTCTGCAGAGCAAGAGCAAAGGTTTTAGGATCTAAATTGCTTGTTTTCCATGGAAGAGCTATGTAGAACACTATGCTTTGCTGTTGCTGTGTTGGTTTTCTAAAGACACAAACCCTGTTTGTTCCCTGTGTTTTCAGCAAGCAGAGAAGCTGCTGCAGACACTTTCTTGCCCCTTTTCCACAAGTGAAGTATATTTTGTACCAGTTTGTGTATTCCTCGTCTGCAGAGCAAGAGCAAAGGTTTTAGGATCTAAATTGCTTGTTTTCCATGGAAGAGCTCTGTAGAACACTATGCTTTGCTGTTGTTGTGTTGGTTTTCTCAAGACACAAGTCCTGTTGGTTGTCTGTGTTTTCAGCAAGCAGAGAAGCTGCTGCAGACACTTTCTTGCCCCTTTTCCACAAGTGAAATATATTTTGTACCAGTTGGTGTATTCCTCGTCTGCAGAGCAAGAGCAAAGGTGTTAGGACCTAAATTGCTTGATTTCCATGGAAGAGCTCTGTAGAACACTATGCTTTGCTGTTGCTGTGTCGGTTTTCTCAAGAAACAAACCCTGTTTGTTCTCTGTACTTGCAGCGAGCAGAGAAGCTCTTGAAGACACGTACCTGCTTTCTCCACTACTGACGTATATTTTGTACCAGTTGGTGTATTCCTCGTCTGGAGAGCAGGAGCAAAGGTTTTAGGACCTAAATTGCTTGATTTCCTTGGAAGAGATATGTAGAACACTGTGCTTTGCTGTTACTGTGTTTGTTTTCTCAAGACACAAACCCTGTTTGTTCCCTGTGTTTTCAGCAAGCAGAGAAGCTGCTGCAGACACTTTCTTGCCCCTTTTCCACAAGTGAAGTATATTTTGTACCAGTTGGTGTATTCCTCGTCTGCAGAGCAAGAGCAAAGGTTTTAGGATCTAAATTGCTTGTTTTCCATGGAAGAGCTATGTAGAACACTATGCTTTGCTGTTGCTGTGTTGGTTTTCTAAAGACACAAACCCTGTTTGTTCCCTGTGTTTTCAGCAAGCAGAGAAGCTGCTGCAGACACTTTCTTGCCCCTTTTCCACAAGTGAAGTATATTTTGTACCAGTTTGTGTATTCCTCGTCTGCAGAGCAAGCACAAAGGTTTTAGGATCTAAATTGCTTGTTTTCCATGGAAGAGCTCTGTAGAACACTATGCTTTGCTGTTGCTGTGTTGGTTTTCTCAAGACACAAGTCCTGTTGGTTGTCTGTGTTTTCAGCAAGCAGAGAAGCTGCTGCAGACACTTTCTTGCCCCTTTTCCACAAGTGAAATATATTTTGTACCAGTTGGTGTATTCCTCGTCTGCAGAGCAAGAGCAAAGGTGTTAGGACCTAAATTGCTTGATTTCCATGGAAGAGCTCTGTAGAACACTATGCTTTGCTGTTGCTGTGTCGGTTTTCTCAAGAAACAAACCCTGTTTGTTCTCTGTACTTGCAGCGAGCAGAGAAGCTCTTGAAGACACGTACCTGCTTTCTCCACTACTGACGTATATTTTGTACCAGTTGGTGTATTCCTCGTCTGGAGAGCAGGAGCAAAGGTTTTAGGACCTAAATTGCTTGATTTCCTTGGAAGAGATATGTAGAACACTGTGCTTTGCTGTTACTGTGTTGGTTTTCTCAAGACACAAGCCTTGTTAGTTGTATGTGTTTCCAGCGAGCAGAAAAGCTGCTGCAGACACTTTCTTGCCCCTTTTCCACAAGTGAAGTATATTTTGTACCAGTTGGTGTATTCCTCGTCTGCAGAGCAAGAGCAAAGGTTTTAGGATCTAAATTGCTTGTTTTCCATGGAAGAGCTATGTAGAACACTATGGTTTTCGGTTGCTGTGTTTGTTTTCTCAAGACACAAGCCCTGTTTGTTCTCTGTGTTTTCAGCAAGCAGAGAAGCTGCTGCAGACACTTTCTTGCTCCTTTTCCACTAGTGAAGTATATTTTGTACCAGTTTGTGTATTCCTCGTCTGCAGAGCAAGAGCAAAGGTTTTAGGATCTAAATTGCTTGTTTTCCATGGAAGAGCTATGTAGAACACTATGCTTTGCTGTTGCTGTGTTGGTTTTCTCAAGACACAAGTCCTGTTGGTTGTCTGTGTTTGCAGCAAGCAGAGAAGCTGCTGCAGACACTTTCTTGCCCCTTTTCCACAAGTGAAGTATATTTTGTACCAGTTGGTGTATTCCTCGTCTGCAGAGCAAGAGCAAAGATGTTAGGACCTAAATTGCTTGATTTCCATGGAAGAGCTCTGTAGAACACTATGCTTTGCTGTTGCTGTGTCGGTTTTCTCAAGAAACAAAACCTGTTTGTTCTCTGTACTTGCAGCGAGCAGAGAAGCTCTTGAAGACACGTACCCGCTTTCTCCACTACTGACGTATATTTTGTACCAGTTGGTGTATTCCTCGTCTGGAGAGCAGGAGCAAAGGTTTTAGGACCTAAATTGCTTGATTTCCTTGGAAGAGATATGTAGAACACTGTGCTTTGCTGTTACTGTGTTTGTTTTCTCAAGACACAAGCCCTGTTAGTTGTATGTGTTTCCAGCGAGCAGAAAAGCTATTGCAGACACTTTCTTGCCCCTTTTCCACAAGTGAAGTATATTTTGTACCAGTTGGTGTATTCCTCGTCTGCAGAGCAAGAGCAAAGGTTTTAGGATCTAAATTGCTTGTTTTCCATGGAAGAGCTATGTAGAACACTATGGTTTTCGGTTGCTGTGTTTGTTTTCTCAAGACACAAGCCCTGTTTGTTCTCTGTGTTTTCAGCAAGCAGAGAAGCTGCTGCAGACACTTTCTTGCTCCTTTTCCACTAGTGAAGTATATTTTGTACCAGTTTGTGTATTCCTCGTCTGCAGAGCAAGAGCAAAGGTTTTAGGATCTAAATTGCTTGTTTTCCATGGAAGAGCTATGTAGAACACTATGCTTTGCTGTTGCTGTGTTGGTTTTCTAAAGACACAAACCCTGTTTGTTCCCTGTGTTTTCAGCAAGCAGAGAAGCTGCTGCAGACACTTTCTTGCCCCTTTTCCACAAGTGAAGTATATTATGTACCAGTTGGTGTATTCCTCGTCTGCAGAGCAAGAGCAAAGGTTTTAGGATCTAAATTGCTTGTTTTCCATGGAAGAGCTATGTAGAACACTATGCTTTGTTGTTGCTGTGTTGGTTTTCTCAAGACACAAACCCTGTTTGTTCCCTGTGTTTTCAGCAAGCAGAGAAGCTGCTGCAGACACTTTCTTGCCCCTTTTCCACAAGTGAAGTATATTTTGTACCAGTTGGTGTATTCCTCGTCTGCAGAGCAAGAGCAAAGGTTTTAGGATCTAAATTGCTTGTTTTCCATGGAAGAGCTATGTAGAACACTATGCTTTGCTGTTGCTATGTTGGTTTTCTAAAGACACAAACCCTGTTTGTTCCCTGTGTTTTCAGCAAGCAGAGAAGCTGCTGCAGACACTTTCTTGCCCCTTTTCCACAAGTTAAGTATATTTTGTACCAGTTGGTGTATTCCTCGTCTGCAGAGCAAGAGCAAAGGTTTTAGGATCTAAATTGCTTGTTTTCCATGGAAGAGCTCTGTAGAACACTATGCTTTGCTGTTGCTGTGTTGGTTTTCTCAAGACACAAGTCCTGTTGGTTGTCTGTGTTTGCAGCAAGCAGAGAAGCTGCTGCAGACACTTTCTTGCCCCTTTTCCACAAGTGAAATATATTTTGTACCAGTTGGTGTATTCCTCGTCTGCAGAGCAAGAGCAAAGGTGTTAGGACCTAAATTGCTTGATTTCCATGGAAGAGCTCTGTAGAACACTATGCTTTGCTGTTGCTGTGTCGGTTTTCTCAAGAAACAAACCCTGTTTGTTCTCTGTACTTGCAGCGAGCAGAGAAGCTCTTGAAGACACGTACCCGCTTTCTCCACTACTGACGTATATTTTGTACCAGTTGGTGTATTCCTCGTCTGGAGAGCAGGAGCAAAGGTTTTAGGACCTAAATTGCTTGATTTCCTTGGAAGAGATATGTAGAACACTGTGCTTTGCTGTTACTGTGTTGGTTTTCTCAAGACACAAGCCTTGTTAGTTGTATGTGTTTCCAGCGAGCAGAAAAGCTGCTGCAGACACTTTCTTGCCCCTTTTCCACAAGTGAAGTATATTTTGTACCAGTTGGTGTATTCCTCGTCTGCAGAGCAAGAGCAAAGGTTTTAGGATCTAAATTGCTTGTTTTCCATGGAAGAGCTATGTAGAACACTATGGTTTTCGGTTGCTGTGTTTGTTTTCTCAAGACACAAGCCCTGTTTGTTCTCTGTGTTTTCAGCAAGCAGAGAAGCTGCTGCAGACACTTTCTTGCTCCTTTTCCACTAGTGAAGTATATTTTGTACCAGTTTGTGTATTCCTCGTCTGCAGAGCAAGAGCAAAGGTTTTAGGATCTAAATTGCTTGTTTTCCATGGAAGAGCTATGTAGAACACTATGCTTTGCTGTTGCTGTGTTGGTTTTCTCAAGACACAAGTCCTGTTGGTTGTCTGTGTTTGCAGCAAGCAGAGAAGCTGCTGCAGACACTTTCTTGCCCCTTTTCCACAAGTGAAGTATATTTTGTACCAGTTGGTGTATTCCTCGTCTGCAGAGCAAGAGCAAAGGTTTTAGGATCTAAATTGCTTGTTTTCCATGGAAGAGCTATGTAGAACACTATGCTTTGCTGTTGCTGTGTTGGTTTTCTAAAGACACAAACCCTGTTTGTTCCCTGTGTTTTCAGCAAGCAGAGAAGCTGCTGCAGACACTTTCTTGCCCCTTTTCCACAAGTGAAGTATATTTTGTACCAGTTGGTTTATTCCTCGTCTGCAGAGCAAGAGCAAAGGTTTTAGGATCTAAATTGCTTGTTTTCCATGGAAGAGCTATGTAGAACACTATGCTTTGCTGTTGCTGTGTTGGTTTTCTAAAGACACAAACCCTGTTTGTTCCCTGTGTTTTCAGCAAGCAGAGAAGCTGCTGCAGACACTTTCTTGCCCCTTTTCCACTAGTGAAGTATATTTTGTACCAGTTGGTGTATTCCTTGTCTGCAGAGCAAGAGCAAAGGTTTTAGGATCTAAATTGCTTGTTTTCCATGGAAGAGCTATGTAGAACACTATGCTTTGCTGTTGCTGTGTTGGTTTTCTCAAGACACAAGTCCTGTTGGTTGTCTGTGTTTGCAGCAAGCAGAGAAGCTGCTGCAGACACTTTCTTGCCCCTTTTCCACAAGTGAAGTATATTTTGTACCAGTTGGTGTATTCCTCGTCTGCAGAGCAAGAGCAAAGGTTTTAGGACCTAAATTGCTTGATTTCCATGGAAGAGCTCTGTAGAACACTATGCTTTGCTGTTGCTGTGTCGGGTTTCTCAAGAAACAAAACCTGTTTGTTCTCTGTACTTGCAGCGAGCAGAGAAGCTCTTGAAGACACGTGCCCGCTTTCTCCACTACTGACGTATATTTTGTACCAGTTGGTGTATTCCTCGTCTGGAGAGCAGGAGCAAAGGTTTTAGGACCTAAATTGCTTGATTTCCTTGGAAGAGATATGTAGAACACTGTGCTTTGCTGTTACTGTGTTTGTTTTCTCAAGACACAAGCCCTGTTAGTTGTATGTGTTTCCAGCGAGCAGAAAAGCTGTTGCAGACACTTTCTTGCCCCTTTTCCACAAGTGAAGTATATTTTGTACCAGTTGGTGTATTCCTCATCTGCAGAGCAAGAGCAAAGGTTTTAGGATCTAAATTGCTTGTTTTCCATGGAAGAGCTCTGTAGAACACTATGCTTTGTTGTTGCTGTGTTGGTTTTCTCAAGACACAAACCCTGTTTGTTCCCTGTGTTTTCAGCAAGCAGAGAAGCTGCTGCAGACACTTTCTTGCCCCTTTTCCACAAGTGAAGTATATTTTGTACCAGTTGGTGTATTCCTCGTCTGCAGAGCAAGAGCAAAGGTTTTAGGATCTAAATTGCTTGTTTTCCATGGAAAAGCTATGTAGAACACTATGCTTTGCTGTTGCTGTGTTGGTTTTCTAAAGACACAAACCCTGTTTGTTCCCTGTGTTTTCAGCAAGCAGAGAAGCTGCTGCAGACACTTTCTTGCCCCTTTTCCACAAGTGAAGTATATTTTGTACCAGTTTGTGTATTCCTCGTCTGCAGAGCAAGAGCAAAGGTTTTAGGATCTAAATTGCTTGTTTTCCATGGAAGAGCTCTGTAGAACACTATGCTTTGCTGTTGCTGTGTTGGTTTTCTCAAGACACAAGTCCTGTTGGTTGTCTGTGTTTTCAGCAAGCAGAGAAGCTGCTGCAGACACTTTCTTGCCCCTTTTCCACAAGTGAAATATATTTTGTACCAGTTGGTGTATTCCTCGTCTGCAGAGCAAGAGCAAAGGTGTTAGGACCTAAATTGCTTGATTTCCATGGAAGAGCTCTGTAGAACACTATGCTTTGCTGTTGCTGTGTCGGTTTTCTCAAGAAACAAACCCTGTTTGTTCTCTGTACTTGCAGCGAGCAGAGAAGCTCTTGAAGACACGTACCTGCTTTCTCCACTACTGACGTATATTTTGTACCAGTTGGTGTATTCCTCGTCTGGAGAGCAGGAGCAAAGGTTTTAGGACCTAAATTGCTTGATTTCCTTGGAAGAGATATGTAGAACACTGTGCTTTGCTGTTACTGTGTTGGTTTTCTCAAGACACAAGCCTTGTTAGTTGTATGTGTTTCCAGCGAGCAGAAAAGCTGCTGCAGACACTTTCTTGCCCCTTTTCCACAAGTGAAGTATATTTTGTACCAGTTGGTGTATTCCTCGTCTGCAGAGCAAGAGCAAAGGTTTTAGGATCTAAATTGCTTGTTTTCCATGGAAGAGCTATGTAGAACACTATGGTTTTCGGTTGCTGTGTTTGTTTTCTCAAGACACAAGCCCTGTTTGTTCTCTGTGTTTTCAGCAAGCAGAGAAGCTGCTGCAGACACTTTCTTGCTCCTTTTCCACTAGTGAAGTATATTTTGTACCAGTTTGTGTATTCCTCGTCTGCAGAGCAAGAGCAAAGGTTTTAGGATCTAAATTGCTTGTTTTCCATGGAAGAGATATGTAGAACACTATGCTTTGCTGTTGCTGTGTTGGTTTTCTCAAGTCACAAGTCCTGTTGGTTGTCTGTGTTTGCAGCAAGCAGAGAAGCTGCTGCAGACACTTTCTTGCCCCTTTTCCACAAGTGAAGTATATTTTGTACCAGTTGGTGTATTCCTCGTCTGCAGAGCAAGAGCAAAGGTGTTAGGACCTAAATTGCTTGATTTCCATGGAAGAGCTCTGTAGAACACTATGCTTTGCTGTTGCTGTGTCGGTTTTCTCAAGAAACAAAACCTGTTTGTTCTCTGTACTTGCAGCGAGCAGAGAAGCTCTTGAAGACACGTACCCGCTTTCTCCACTACTGACGTATATTTTGTACCAGTTGGTGTATTCCTCGTCTGGAGAGCATGAGCAAAGGTTTTAGGACCTAAATTGCTTGATTTCCTTGGAAGAGATATGTAGAACACTGTGCTTTGCTGTTACTGTGTTTGTTTTCTCAAGACACAAGCCCTGTTAGTTGTATGTGTTTCCAGCGAGCAGAAAAGCTATTGCAGACACTTTCTTGCCCCTTTTCCACAAGTATATTTTGTACCAGTTGGTGTATTCCTCGTCTGCAGAGCAAGAGCAAAGGTTTTAGGATCTAAATTGCTTGTTTTCCATGGAAGAGCTATGTAGAACACTATGGTTTTCGGTTGCTGTGTTTGTTTTCTCAAGACACAAGCCCTGTTTGTTCTCTGTGTTTTCAGCAAGCAGAGAAGCTGCTGCAGACACTTTCTTGCTCCTTTTCCACTAGTGAAGTATATTTTGTACCAGTTTGTGTATTCCTCGTCTGCAGAGCAAGAGCAAAGGTTTTAGGATCTAAATTGCTTGTTTTCCATGGAAGAGCTCTGTAGAACACTATGCTTTGCTGTTGCTGTGTTGGTTTTCTAAAGACACAAACCCTGTTTGTTCCCTGTGTTTTCAGCAAGCAGAGAAGCTGCTGCAGACACTTTCTTGCCCCTTTTCCACAAGTGAAGTATATTTTGTACCAGTTGGTGTATTCCTCATCTGCAGAGCAAGAGCAAAGGTTTTAGGATCTAAATTGCTTGTTTTCCATGGAAGAGCTATGTAGAACACTATGCTTTGCTGTTGCTGTGTTGGTTTTCTAAAGACACAAACCCTGTTTGTTCCCTGTGTTTTCAGCAAGCAGAGAAGCTGCTGCAGACACTTTCTTGCCCCTTTTCCACAAGTGAAGTATATTTTGTACCAGTTGGTGTATTCCTCGTCTGCAGAGCAAGAGCAAAGGTTTTAGGATCTAAATTGCTTGTTTTCCATGGAAGAGCTCTGTAGAACACTATGCTTTGCTGTTGCTGTGTTGGTTTTCTAAAGACACAAACCCTGTTTGTTCCCTGTGTTTTCAGCAAGCAGAGAAGCTGCTGCAGACACTTTCTTGCCCCTTTTCCACAAGTGAAGTATATTTTGTACCAGTTGGTGTATTCCTCGTCTGCAGAGCAAGAGCAAAGGTTTTAGGATCTAAATTGCTTGTTTTCCATGGAAGAGCTATGTAGAACACTATGCTTTGCTGTTGCTGTGTTGGTTTTCTCAAGACACAAGTCCTGTTGGTTGTCTGTGTTTGCAGCAAGCAGAGAAGCTGCTGCAGACACTTTCTTGCCCCTTCTCCACAAGTGAAGTATATTTTGTACCAGTTGGTGTATTCCTCGTCTGCAGAGCAAGAGCAAAGGTGTTAGGACCTAAATTGCTTGATTTCCATGGAAGAGCTATGTAGAACACTATGCTTTGCTGTTGCTGTGTCGGTTTTCTCAAGAAACAAAACCTGTTTGTTCTCTGTACTTGCAGCGAGCAGAGAAGCTCTTGAAGACACGTACCCGCTTTCTCCACTACTGACATATATTTTGTACCAGTTGGTGTATTCCTCGTCTGGAGAGCAGGAGCAAGGTTTTAGGACCTAAATTGCTTGATTTCCCTGGAAGAGATATGTAGAACACTGTGCTTTGCTGTTACTGTGTTGGTTTTCTCAAGACACAAGCCTTGTTAGTTGTATGTGTTTCCAGCGAGCAGAAAAGCTGTTGCAGACACTTTCTTGCCCCTTTTCCACAAGTGAAGTATATTTTGTACCAGTTGGTGTATTCCTCGTCTGCAGAGCAAGAGCAAAGGTTTTAGGATCTAAATTGCTTGTTTTCCATGGAAGAGCTATGTAGAACACTATGCTTTGCTGTTGCTGTGTTGGTTTTCTCAAGACACAAGTCCTGTTGGTTGTCTGTGTTTGCAGCAAGCAGAGAAGCTGCTGCAGACACTTTCTTGCCCCTTTTCCACAAGTGAAGTATATTTTGTACCAGTTGGTGTATTCCTCGTCTGCAGAGCAAGAGCAAAGGTTTTAGGATCTAAATTGCTTGTTTTCCATGGAAGAGCTATGTAGAAACACTATGCTTTGCTGTTGCTGTGTTGGTTTTCTAAAGACACAAACCCTGTTTGTTCCCTGTGTTTTCAGCAAGCAGAGAAGCTGCTGCAGACACTTTCTTGCCCCTTTTCCACAAGTGAAGTATATTTTGTACCAGTTGGTGTATTCCTCGTCTGCAGAGCAAGAGCAAAGGTTTTAGGATCTAAATTGCTTGTTTTCCATGGAAGAGCTATGTAGAACACTATGCTTTGCTGTTGCTGTGTTGGTTTTCTAAAGACACAAACCCTTTTTGTTCCCTGTGTTTTCAGCAAGCAGAGAAGCTGCTGCAGACACTTTCTTGCCCCTTTTCCACAAGTGAAGTATATTTTGTACCAGTTTGTGTATTCCTCGTCTGCAGAGCAAGAGCAAAGGTTTTAGGATCTAAATTGCTTGTTTTCCATGGAAGAGCTCTGTAGAACACTATGCTTTGCTGTTGCTGTGTTGGTTTTCTCAAGACACAAGTCCTGTTGGTTGTCTGTGTTTTCAGCAAGCAGAGAAGCTGCTGCAGACACTTTCTTGCCCCTTTTCCACAAGTGAAATATATTTTGTACCAGTTGGTGTATTCCTCGTCTGCAGAGCAAGAGCAAAGGTGTTAGGACCTAAATTGCTTGATTTCCATGGAAGAGCTCTGTAGAACACTATGCTTTGCTGTTGCTGTGTCGGTTTTCTCAAGAAACAAACCCTGTTTGTTCTCTGTACTTGCAGCGAGCAGAGAAGCTCTTGAAGACACGTACCTGCTTTCTCCACTACTGACGTATATTTTGTACCAGTTGGTGTATTCCTCGTCTGGAGAGCAGGAGCAAAGGTTTTAGGACCTAAATTGCTTGATTTCCTTGGAAGAGATATGTAGAACACTGTGCTTTGCTGTTACTGTGTTGGTTTACTCAAGACACAAGCCTTGTTAGTTGTATGTGTTTCCAGCGAGCAGAAAAGCTGCTGCAGACACTTTCTTGCCCCTTTTCCACAAGTGAAGTATATTTTGTACCAGTTGGTGTATTCCTCGTCTGCAGAGCAAGAGCAAAGGTTTTAGGATCTAAATTGCTTGTTTTCCATGGAAGAGCTATGTAGAACACTATGGTTTTCGGTTGCTGTGTTTGTTTTCTCAAGACACAAGCCCTGTTTGTTCTCTGTGTTTTCAGCAAGCAGAGAAGCTGCTGCAGACACTTTCTTGCTCCTTTTCCACTAGTGAAGTATATTTTGTACCAGTTTGTGTATTCCTCGTCTGCAGAGCAAGAGCAAAGGTTTTAGGATCTAAATTGCTTGTTTTCCATGGAAGAGCTATGTAGAACACTATGCTTTGCTGTTGCTGTGTTGGTTTTCTCAAGACACAAGTCCTGTTGGTTGTCTGTGTTTGCAGCAAGCAGAGAAGCTGCTGCAGACACTTTCTTGCCCCTTTTCCACAAGTGAAGTATATTTTGTACCAGTTTGTGTATTCCTCGTCTGCAGAGCAAGAGCAAAGATGTTAGGACCTAAATTGCTTGATTTCCATGGAAGAGCTCTGTAGAACACTATGCTTTGCTGTTGCTGTGTCGGTTTTCTCAAGAAACAAAACCTGTTTGTTCTCTGTACTTGCAGCGAGCAGAGAAGCTCTTGAAGACACGTACCCGCTTTCTCCACTACTGACGTATATTTTGTACCAGTTGGTGTATTCCTCGTCTGGAGAGCAGGAGCAAAGGTTTTAGGACCTAAATTGCTTGATTTCCTTGGAAGAGATATGTAGAACACTGTGCTTTGCTGTTACTGTGTTTGTTTTCTCAAGACACAAGCCCTGTTAGTTGTATGTGTTTCCAGCGAGCAGAAAAGCTGTTGCAGACACTTTCTTGCCCCTTTTCCACAAGTGAAGTATATTTTGTACCAGTTGGTGTATTCCTCGTCTGCAGAGCAAGAGCAAAGGTTTTAGGATCTAAATTGCTTGTTTTCCATGGAAGAGCTATGTAGAACACTATGCTTTGTTGTTGCTGTGTTGGTTTTCTCAAGACACAAACCCTGTTTGTTCCCTGTGTTTTCAGCAAGCAGAGAAGCTGCTGCAGACACTTTCTTGCCCCTTTTCCACAAGTGAAGTATATTTTGTACCAGTTGGTGTATTCCTCGTCTGCAGAGCAAGAGCAAAGGTTTTAGGATCTAAATTGCTTGTTTTCCATGGAAGAGCTATGTAGAACACTATGCTTTGCTGTTGCTGTGTTGGTTTTCTAAAGACACAAACCCTGTTTGTTCCCTGTGTTTTCAGCAAGCAGAGAAGCTGCTGCAGACACTTTCTTGCCCCTTTTCCACAAGTGAAGTATATTTTGTACCAGTTTGTGTATTCCTCGTCTGCAGAGCAAGAGCAAAGGTTTTAGGATCTAAATTGCTTGTTTTCCATGGAAGAGCTCTGTAGAACACTATGCTTTGCTGTTGCTGTGTTGGTTTTCTCAAGACACAAGTCCTGTTGGTTGTCTGTGTTTTCAGCAAGCAGAGAAGCTGCTGCAGACACTTTCTTGCCCCTTTTCCACAAGTGAAATATATTTTGTACCAGTTGGTGTATTCCTCGTCTGCAGAGCAAGAGCAAAGGTGTTAGGACCTAAATTGCTTGATTTCCATGGAAGAGCTCTGTAGAACACTATGCTTTGCTGTTGCTGTGTCGGTTTTCTCAAGAAACAAACCCTGTTTGTTCTCTGTACTTGCAGCGAGCAGAGAAGCTCTTGAAGACACGTACCTGCTTTCTCCACTACTGACGTATATTTTGTACCAGTTGGTGTATTCCTCGTCTGGAGAGCAGGAGCAAAGGTTTTAGGATCTAAATTGCTTGATTTCCTTGGAAGAGATATGTAGAACACTGTGCTTTGCTGTTACTGTGTTGGTTTTCTCAAGACACAAGCCTTGTTAGTTGTATGTGTTTCCAGCGAGCAGAAAAGCTGCTGCAGACACTTTCTTGCCCCTTTTCCACAAGTGAAGTATATTTTGTACCAGTTGGTGTATTCCTCGTCTGCAGAGCAAGAGCAAAGGTTTTAGGATCTAAATTGCTTGTTTTCCATGGAAGAGCTATGTAGAACACTATGGTTTTCGGTTGCTGTGTTTGTTTTCTCAAGACACAAGCCCTGTTTGTTCTCTGTGTTTTCAGCAAGCAGAGAAGCTGCTGCAGACACTTTCTTGCTCCTTTTCCACTAGTGAAGTATATTTTGTACCAGTTTGTGTATTCCTCGTCTGCAGAGCAAGAGCAAAGGTTTTAGGATCTAAATTGCTTGTTTTCCATGGAAGAGCTATGTAGAACACTATGCTTTGCTGTTGCTGTGTTGGTTTTCTAAAGACACAAACCCTGTTTGTTCCCTGTGTTTTCAGCAAGCAGAGAAGCTGCTGCAGACACTTTCTTGCCCCTTTTCCACAAGTGAAGTATATTATGTACCAGTTGGTGTATTCCTCGTCTGCAGAGCAAGAGCAAAGGTTTTAGGATCTAAATTGCTTGTTTTCCATGGAAGAGCTATGTAGAACACTATGCTTTGTTGTTGCTGTGTTGGTTTTCTCAAGACACAAACCCTGTTTGTTCCCTGTGTTTTCAGCAAGCAGAGAAGCTGCTGCAGACACTTTCTTGCCCCTTTTCCACAAGTGAAGTATATTTTGTACCAGTTGGTGTATTCCTCGTCTGCAGAGCAAGAGCAAAGGTTTTAGGATCTAAATTGCTTGTTTTCCATGGAAGAGCTATGTAGAACACTATGCTTTGCTGTTGCTGTGTTGGTTTTCTAAAGACACAAACCCTGTTTGTTCCCTGTGTTTTCAGCAAGCAGAGAAGCTGCTGCAGACACTTTCTTGCCCCTTTTCCACAAGTTAAGTATATTTTGTACCAGTTGGTGTATTCCTCGTCTGCAGAGCAAGAGCAAAGGTTTTAGGATCTAAATTGCTTGTTTTCCATGGAAGAGCTCTGTAGAACACTATGCTTTGCTGTTGCTGTGTTTGTTTTCTCAAGACACAAGTCCTGTTGGTTGTCTGTGTTTGCAGCAAGCAGAGAAGCTGCTGCAGACACTTTCTTGCCCCTTTTCCACAAGTGAAATATATTTTGTACCAGTTGGTGTATTCCTCGTCTGCAGAGCAAGAGCAAAGGTGTTAGGACCTAAATTGCTTGATTTCCATGGAAGAGCTCTGTAGAACACTATGCTTTGCTGTTGCTGTGTCGGTTTTCTCAAGAAACAAACCCTGTTTGTTCTCTGTACTTGCAGCGAGCAGAGAAGCTCTTGAAGACACGTACCCGCTTTCTCCACTACTGACGTATATTTTGTACCAGTTGGTGTATTCCTCGTCTGGAGAGCAGGAGCAAAGGTTTTAGGACCTAAATTGCTTGATTTCCTTGGAAGAGATATGTAGAACACTGTGCTTTGCTGTTACTGTGTTGGTTTTCTCAAGACACAAGCCTTGTTAGTTGTATGTGTTTCCAGCGAGCAGAAAAGCTGCTGCAGACACTTTCTTGCCCCTTTTCCACAAGTGAAGTATATTTTGTACCAGTTGGTGTATTCCTCGTCTGCAGAGCAAGAGCAAAGGTTTTAGGATCTAAATTGCTTGTTTTCCATGGAAGAGCTATGTAGAACACTATGGTTTTCGGTTGCTGTGTTTGTTTTCTCAAGACACAAGCCCTGTTTGTTCTCTGTGTTTTCAGCAAGCAGAGAAGCTGCTGCAGACACTTTCTTGCTCCTTTTCCACTAGTGAAGTATATTTTGTACCAGTTTGTGTATTCCTCGTCTGCAGAGCAAGAGCAAAGGTTTTAGGATCTAAATTGCTTGTTTTCCATGGAAGAGCTATGTAGAACACTATGCTTTGCTGTTGCTGTGTTGGTTTTCTCAAGACACAAGTCCTGTTGGTTGTCTGTGTTTGCAGCAAGCAGAGAAGCTGCTGCAGACACTTTCTTGCCCCTTTTCCACAAGTGAAGTATATTTTGTACCAGTTGGTGTATTCCTCGTCTGCAGAGCAAGAGCAAAGGTTTTAGGATCTAAATTGCTTGTTTTCCATGGAAGAGCTATGTAGAACACTATGCTTTGCTGTTGCTGTGTTGGTTTTCTAAAGACACAAACCCTGTTTGTTCCCTGTGTTTTCAGCAAGCAGAGAAGCTGCTGCAGACACTTTCTTGCCCCTTTTCCACAAGTGAAGTATATTTTGTACCAGTTGGTTTATTCCTCGTCTGCAGAGCAAGAGCAAAGGTTTTAGGATCTAAATTGCTTGTTTTCCATGGAAGAGCTATGTAGAACACTATGCTTTGCTGTTGCTGTGTTGGTTTTCTAAAGACACAAACCCTGTTTGTTCCCTGTGTTTTCAGCAAGCAGAGAAGCTGCTGCAGACACTTTCTTGCCCCTTTTCCACTAGTGAAGTATATTTTGTACCAGTTGGTGTATTCCTTGTCTGCAGAGCAAGAGCAAAGGTTTTAGGATCTAAATTGCTTGTTTTCCATGGAAGAGCTATGTAGAACACTATGCTTTGCTGTTGCTGTGTTGGTTTTCTCAAGACACAAGTCCTGTTGGTTGTCTGTGTTTGCAGCAAGCAGAGAAGCTGCTGCAGACACTTTCTTGCCCCTTTTCCACAAGTGAAGTATATTTTGTACCAGTTGGTGTATTCCTCGTCTGCAGAGCAAGAGCAAAGGTTTTAGGACCTAAATTGCTTGATTTCCATGGAAGAGCTCTGTAGAACACTATGCTTTGCTGTTGCTGTGTCGGGTTTCTCAAGAAACAAAACCTGTTTGTTCTCTGTACTTGCAGCGAGCAGAGAAGCTCTTGAAGACACGTGCCCGCTTTCTCCACTACTGACGTATATTTTGTACCAGTTGGTGTATTCCTCGTCTGGAGAGCAGGAGCAAAGGTTTTAGGACCTAAATTGCTTGTTTTCCATGGAAGAGCTATGTAGAACACTATGGTTTTCGGTTGCTGTGTTTGTTTTCTCAAGACACAAGCCCTGTTTGTTCTCTGTGTTTTCAGCAAGCAGAGAAGCTGCTGCAGACACTTTCTTGCTCCTTTTCCACTAGTGAAGTATATTTTGTACCAGTTTGTGTATTCCTCGTCTGCAGAGCAAGAGCAAAGGTTTTAGGATCTAAATTGCTTGTTTTCCATGGAAGAGCTATGTAGAACACTATGCTTTGCTGTTGCTGTGTTGGTTTTCTCAAGACACAAGTCCTGTTGGTTGTCTGTGTTTGCAGCAAGCAGAGAAGCTGCTGCAGACACTTTCTTGCCCCTTTTCCACAAGTGAAGTATATTTTGTACCAGTTGGTGTATTCCTCGTCTGCAGAGCAAGAGCAAAGATGTTAGGACCTAAATTGCTTGATTTCCATGGAAGAGCTCTGTAGAACACTATGCTTTGCTGTTGCTGTGTCGGTTTTCTCAAGAAACAAAACCTGTTTGTTCTCTGTACTTGCAGCGAGCAGAGAAGCTCTTGAAGACACGTACCCGCTTTCTCCACTACTGACGTATATTTTGTACCAGTTGGTGTATTCCTCGTCTGGAGAGCAGGAGCAAAGGTTTTAGGACCTAAATTGCTTGATTTCCTTGGAAGAGATATGTAGAACACTGTGCTTTGCTGTTACTGTGTTTGTTTTCTCAAGACACAAGCCCTGTTAGTTGTATGTGTTTCCAGCGAGCAGAAAAGCTGTTGCAGACACTTTCTTGCCCCTTTTCCACAAGTGAAGTATATTTTGTACCAGTTGGTGTATTCCTCGTCTGCAGAGCAAGAGCAAAGGTTTTAGGATCTAAATTGCTTGTTTTCCATGGAAGAGCTATGTAGAACACTATGCTTTGTTGTTGCTGTGTTGGTTTTCTCAAGACACAAACCCTGTTTGTTCCCTGTGTTTTCAGCAAGCAGAGAAGCTGCTGCAGACACTTTCTTGCCCCTTTTCCACAAGTGAAGTATATTTTGTACCAGTTGGTGTATTCCTCGTCTGCAGAGCAAGAGCAAAGGTTTTAGGATCTAAATTGCTTGTTTTCCATGGAAGAGCTATGTAGAACACTATGCTTTGCTGTTGCTGTGTTGGTTTTCTAAAGACACAAACCCTGTTTGTTCCCTGTGTTTTCAGCAAGCAGAGAAGCTGCTGCAGACACTTTCTTGCCCCTTTTCCACAAGTGAAGTATATTTTGTACCAGTTTGTGTATTCCTCGTCTGCAGAGCAAGAGCAAAGGTTTTAGGATCTAAATTGCTTGTTTTCCATGGAAGAGCTCTGTAGAACACTATGCTTTGCTGTTGCTGTGTTGGTTTTCTCAAGACACAAGTCCTGTTGGTTGTCTGTGTTTTCAGCAAGCAGAGAAGCTGCTGCAGACACTTTCTTGCCCCTTTTCCACAAGTGAAATATATTTTGTACCAGTTGGTGTATTCCTCGTCTGCAGAGCAAGAGCAAAGGTGTTAGGACCTAAATTGCTTGATTTCCATGGAAGAGCTCTGTAGAACACTATGCTTTGCTGTTGCTGTGTCGGTTTTCTCAAGAAACAAACCCTGTTTGTTCTCTGTACTTGCAGCGAGCAGAGAAGCTCTTGAAGACACGTACCTGCTTTCTCCACTACTGACGTATATTTTGTACCAGTTGGTGTATTCCTCGTCTGGAGAGCAGGAGCAAAGGTTTTAGGACCTAAATTGCTTGATTTCCTTGGAAGAGATATGTAGAACACTGTGCTTTGCTGTTACTGTGTTGGTTTTCTCAAGACACAAGCCTTGTTAGTTGTATGTGTTTCCAGCGAGCAGAAAAGCTGCTGCAGACACTTTCTTGCCCCTTTTCCACAAGTGAAGTATATTTTGTACCAGTTGGTGTATTCCTCGTCTGCAGAGCAAGAGCAAAGGTTTTAGGATCTAAATTGCTTGTTTTCCATGGAAGAGCTATGTAGAACACTATGGTTTTCGGTTGCTGTGTTTGTTTTCTCAAGACACAAGCCCTGTTTGTTCTCTGTGTTTTCAGCAAGCAGAGAAGCTGCTGCAGACACTTTCTTGCTCCTTTTCCACTAGTGAAGTATATTTTGTACCAGTTTGTGTATTCCTCGTCTGCAGAGCAAGAGCAAAGGTTTTAGGATCTAAATTGCTTGTTTTCCATGGAAGAGCTATGTAGAACACTATGCTTTGCTGTTGCTGTGTTGGTTTTCTCAAGACACAAGTCCTGTTGGTTGTCTGTGTTTGCAGCAAGCAGAGAAGCTGCTGCAGACACTTTCTTGCCCCTTTTCCACAAGTGAAGTATATTTTGTACCAGTTGGTGTATTCCTCGTCTGCAGAGCAAGGGCAAAGATGTTAGGACCTAAATTGCTTGATTTCCATGGAAGAGCTCTGTAGAACACTATGCTTTGCTGTTGCTGTGTCGGTTTTCTCAAGAAACAAAACCTGTTTGTTCTCTGTACTTGCAGCGAGCAGAGAAGCTCTTGAAGACACGTACCCGCTTTCTCCACTACTGACGTATATTTTGTACCAGTTGGTGTATTCCTCGTCTGGAGAGCAGGAGCAAAGGTTTTAGGACCTAAATTGCTTGATTTCCTTGGAAGAGATATGTAGAACACTGTGCTTTGCTGTTACTGTGTTTGTTTTCTCAAGACACAAGCCCTGTTAGTTGTATGTGTTTCCAGCGAGCAGAAAAGCTATTGCAGACACTTTCTTGCCCCTTTTCCACAAGTGAAGTATATTTTGTACCAGTTGGTGTATTCCTCGTCTGCAGAGCAAGAGCAAAGGTTTTAGGATCTAAATTGCTTGTTTTCCATGGAAGAGCTATGTAGAACACTATGGTTTTCGGTTGCTGTGTTTGTTTTCTCAAGACACAAGCCCTGTTTGTTCTCTGTGTTTTCAGCAAGCAGAGAAGCTGCTGCAGACACTTTCTTGCTCCTTTTCCACTAGTGAAGTATATTTTGTACCAGTTTGTGTATTCCTCGTCTGCAGAGCAAGAGCAAAGGTTTTAGGATCTAAATTGCTTGTTTTCCATGGAAGAGCTATGTAGAACACTATGCTTTGCTGTTGCTGTGTTGGTTTTCTAAAGACACAAACCCTGTTTGTTCCCTGTGTTTTCAGCAAGCAGAGAAGCTGCTGCAGACACTTTCTTGCCCCTTTTCCACAAGTGAAGTATATTATGTACCAGTTGGTGTATTCCTCGTCTGCAGAGCAAGAGCAAAGGTTTTAGGATCTAAATTGCTTGTTTTCCATGGAAGAGCTATGTAGAACACTATGCTTTGTTGTTGCTGTGTTGGTTTTCTCAAGACACAAACCCTGTTTGTTCCCTGTGTTTTCAGCAAGCAGAGAAGCTGCTGCAGACACTTTCTTGCCCCTTTTCCACAAGTGAAGTATATTTTGTACCAGTTGGTGTATTCCTCGTCTGCAGAGCAAGAGCAAAGGTTTTAGGATCTAAATTGCTTGTTTTCCATGGAAGAGCTATGTAGAACACTATGCTTTGCTGTTGCTGTGTTGGTTTTCTAAAGACACAAACCCTGTTTGTTCCCTGTGTTTTCAGCAAGCAGAGAAGCTGCTGCAGACACTTTCTTGCCCCTTTTCCACAAGTTAAGTATATTTTGTACCAGTTGGTGTATTCCTCGTCTGCAGAGCAAGAGCAAAGGTTTTAGGATCTAAATTGCTTGTTTTCCATGGAAGAGCTCTGTAGAACACTATGCTTTGCTGTTGCTGTGTTTGTTTTCTCAAGACACAAGTCCTGTTGGTTGTCTGTGTTTGCAGCAAGCAGAGAAGCTGCTGCAGACACTTTCTTGCCCCTTTTCCACAAGTGAAATATATTTTGTACCAGTTGGTGTATTCCTCGTCTGCAGAGCAAGAGCAAAGGTGTTAGGACCTAAATTGCTTGATTTCCATGGAAGAGCTCTGTAGAACACTATGCTTTGCTGTTGCTGTGTCGGTTTTCTCAAGAAACAAACCCTGTTTGTTCTCTGTACTTGCAGCGAGCAGAGAAGCTCTTGAAGACACGTACCCGCTTTCTCCACTACTGACGTATATTTTGTACCAGTTGGTGTATTCCTCGTCTGGAGAGCAGGAGCAAAGGTTTTAGGACCTAAATTGCTTGATTTCCTTGGAAGAGATATGTAGAACACTGTGCTTTGCTGTTACTGTGTTGGTTTTCTCAAGACACAAGCCTTGTTAGTTGTATGTGTTTCCAGCGAGCAGAAAAGCTGCTGCAGACACTTTCTTGCCCCTTTTCCACAAGTGAAGTATATTTTGTACCAGTTGGTGTATTCCTCGTCTGCAGAGCAAGAGCAAAGGTTTTAGGATCTAAATTGCTTGTTTTCCATGGAAGAGCTATGTAGAACACTATGGTTTTCGGTTGCTGTGTTTGTTTTCTCAAGACACAAGCCCTGTTTGTTCTCTGTGTTTTCAGCAAGCAGAGAAGCTGCTGCAGACACTTTCTTGCTCCTTTTCCACTAGTGAAGTATATTTTGTACCAGTTTGTGTATTCCTCGTCTGCAGAGCAAGAGCAAAGGTTTTAGGATCTAAATTGCTTGTTTTCCATGGAAGAGCTATGTAGAACACTATGCTTTGCTGTTGCTGTGTTGGTTTTCTCAAGACACAAGTCCTGTTGGTTGTCTGTGTTTGCAGCAAGCAGAGAAGCTGCTGCAGACACTTTCTTGCCCCTTTTCCACAAGTGAAGTATATTTTGTACCAGTTGGTGTATTCCTCGTCTGCAGAGCAAGAGCAAAGGTTTTAGGATCTAAATTGCTTGTTTTCCATGGAAGAGCTATGTAGAACACTATGCTTTGCTGTTGCTGTGTTGGTTTTCTAAAGACACAAACCCTGTTTGTTCCCTGTGTTTTCAGCAAGCAGAGAAGCTGCTGCAGACACTTTCTTGCCCCTTTTCCACAAGTGAAGTATATTTTGTACCAGTTGGTTTATTCCTCGTCTGCAGAGCAAGAGCAAAGGTTTTAGGATCTAAATTGCTTGTTTTCCATGGAAGAGCTATGTAGAACACTATGCTTTGCTGTTGCTGTGTTGGTTTTCTAAAGACACAAACCCTGTTTGTTCCCTGTGTTTTCAGCAAGCAGAGAAGCTGCTGCAGACACTTTCTTGCCCCTTTTCCACTAGTGAAGTATATTTTGTACCAGTTGGTGTATTCCTTGTCTGCAGAGCAAGAGCAAAGGTTTTAGGATCTAAATTGCTTGTTTTCCATGGAAGAGCTATGTAGAACACTATGCTTTGCTGTTGCTGTGTTGGTTTTCTCAAGACACAAGTCCTGTTGGTTGTCTGTGTTTGCAGCAAGCAGAGAAGCTGCTGCAGACACTTTCTTGCCCCTTTTCCACAAGTGAAGTATATTTTGTACCAGTTGGTGTATTCCTCGTCTGCAGAGCAAGAGCAAAGGTTTTAGGACCTAAATTGCTTGATTTCCATGGAAGAGCTCTGTAGAACACTATGCTTTGCTGTTGCTGTGTCGGGTTTCTCAAGAAACAAAACCTGTTTGTTCTCTGTACTTGCAGCGAGCAGAGAAGCTCTTGAAGACACGTGCCCGCTTTCTCCACTACTGACGTATATTTTGTACCAGTTGGTGTATTCCTCGTCTGGAGAGCAGGAGCAAAGGTTTTAGGACCTAAATTGCTTGATTTCCTTGGAAGAGATATGTAGAACACTGTGCTTTGCTGTTACTGTGTTTGTTTTCTCAAGACACAAGCCCTGTTAGTTGTATGTGTTTCCAGCGAGCAGAAAAGCTGTTGCAGACACTTTCTTGCCCCTTTTCCACAAGTGAAGTATATTTTGTACCAGTTGGTGTATTCCTCGTCTGCAGAGCAAGAGCAAAGGTTTTAGGATCTAAATTGCTTGTTTTCCATGGAAGAGCTCTGTAGAACACTATGCTTTGTTGTTGCTGTGTTGGTTTTCTCAAGACACAAACCCTGTTTGTTCCCTGTGTTTTCAGCAAGCAGAGAAGCTGCTGCAGACACTTTCTTGCCCCTTTTCCACAAGTGAAGTATATTTTGTACCAGTTGGTGTATTCCTCGTCTGCAGAGCAAGAGCAAAGGTTTTAGGATCTAAATTGCTTGTTTTCCATGGAAGAGCTATGTAGAACACTATGCTTTGCTGTTGCTGTGTTGGTTTTCTAAAGACACAAACCCTGTTTGTTCCCTGTGTTTTCAGCAAGCAGAGAAGCTGCTGCAGACACTTTCTTGCCCCTTTTCCACAAGTGAAGTATATTTTGTACCAGTTGGTGTATTCCTCGTCTGCAGAGCAAGAGCAAAGGTTTTAGGATCTAAATTGCTTGTTTTCCATGGAAGAGCTCTGTAGAACACTATGCTTTGCTGTTGCTGTGTTGGTTTTCTCAAGACACAAGTCCTGTTGGTTGTCTGTGTTTTCAGCAAGCAGAGAAGCTGCTGCAGACACTTTCTTGCCCCTTTTCCACAAGTGAAATATATTTTGTACCAGTTGGTGTATTCCTCGTCTGCAGAGCAAGAGCAAAGGTGTTAGGACCTAAATTGCTTGATTTCCATGGAAGAGCTCTGTAGAACACTATGCTTTGCTGTTGCTGTGTCGGTTTTCTCAAGAAACAAACCCTGTTTGTTCTCTGTACTTGCAGCGAGCAGAGAAGCTCTTGAAGACACGTACCTGCTTTCTCCACTACTGACGTATATTTTGTACCAGTTGGTGTATTCCTCGTCTGGAGAGCAGGAGCAAAGGTTTTAGGACCTAAATTGCTTGATTTCCCTGGAAGAGATATGTAGAACACTGTGCTTTGCTGTTACTGTGTTGGTTTTCTCAAGACACAAGCCTTGTTAGTTGTATGTGTTTCCAGCGAGCAGAAAAGCTGTTGCAGACACTTTCTTGCCCCTTTTCCACAAGTGAAGTATATTTTGTACCAGTTGGTGTATTCCTCGTCTGCAGAGCAAGAGCAAAGGTTTTAGGATCTAAATTGCTTGTTTTCCATGGAAGAGCTATGTAGAACACTATGGTTTTCGGTTGCTGTGTTTGTTTTCTCAAGACACAAGCCCTGTTTGTTCTCTGTGTTTTCAGCAAGCAGAGAAGCTGCTGCAGACACTTTCTTGCTCCTTTTCCACTAGTGAAGTATATTTTGTACCAGTTTGTGTATTCCTCGTCTGCAGAGCAAGAGCAAAGGTTTTAGGATCTAAATTGCTTGTTTTCCATGGAAGAGCTATGTAGAACACTATGCTTTGCTGTTGCTGTGTTGGTTTTCTCAAGACACAAACCCTGTTTGTTCCCTGTGTTTTCAGCAAGCAGAGAAGCTGCTGCAGACACTTTCTTGCCCCTTTTCCACAAGTGAAGTATATTTTGTACCAGTTGGTGTATTCCTCGTCTGCAGAGCAAGAGCAAAGGTTTTAGGATCTAAATTGCTTGTTTTCCATGGAAGAGCTATGTAGAACACTATGCTTTGCTGTTGCTGTGTTGGTTTTCTCAAGACACAAGTCCTGTTGGTTGTCTGTGTTTTCAGCAAGCAGAGAAGCTGCTGCAGACACTTTCTTGCCCCTTTTCCACAAGTGAAGTATATTTTGTACCAGTTGGTGTATTCCTCGTCTGCAGAGCAAGAGCAAAGGTTTTAGGATCTAAATTGCTTGTTTTCCATGGAAGAGCTATGTAGAACACTATGCTTTGCTGTTGCTGTGTTGGTTTTCTAAAGACACAAACCCTGTTTGTTCCCTGTGTTTTCAGCAAGCAGAGAAGCTGCTGCAGACACTTTCTTGCCCCTTTTCCACAAGTGAAGTATATTTTGTACCAGTTGGTGTATTCCTCGTCTGCAGAGCAAGAGCAAAGGTTTTCGGACCTAAATTGCTTGATTTCCATGGAAGAGCTCTGTAGAACACTATGCTTTGCTGTTGCTGTGTTGGTTTTCTCAAGACACAAGTCCTGTTGGTTGTCTGTGTTTGCAGCAAGCAGAGAAGCTGCTGCAGACACTTTCTTGCCCCTTTTCCACAAGTGAAATATATTTTGTACCAGTTGGTGTATTCCTCGTCTGCAGAGCAAGAGCAAAGGTGTTAGGACCTAAATTGCTTGATTTCCATGGAAGAGCTATTAAGAACACTATGCTTTGCTGTTGCTGTGTCGGTTTTCTCAAGAAACAAACCCTGTTTGTTCTCTGTACTTGCAGCGAGCAGAGAAGCTCTTGAAGACACGTACCCGCTTTCTCCACTACTGACGTATATTTTGTACCAGTTGGTGTATTCCTCGTCTGGAGAGCAGGAGCAAAGGTTTTAGGACCTAAATTGCTTGATTTCCTTGGAAGAGATATGTAGAACACTGTGCTTTGCTGTTACTGTGTTGGTTTTCTCAAGACACAAGCCTTGTTAGTTGTATGTGTTTCCAGCGAGCAGAAAAGCTGTTGCAGACACTTTCTTGCCCCTTTTCCACAAGTGAAGTATATTTTGTACCAGTTGGTGTATTCCTCGTCTGCAGAGCAAGAGCAAAGGTTTTAGGATCTAAATTGCTTGATTTCCATGGAAGAGCTATGTAGAACACTATGGTTTTCGGTTGCTGTGTTTGTTTTCTCAAGACACAAGCCCTGTTTTTTCTCTGTGTTTTCAGCAAGCAGAGAAGCTGCTGCAGACACTTTCTTGCTCCTTTTCCACTAGTGAAGTATATTTTGTACCAGTTTGTGTATTCCTCGTCTGCAGAGCAAGAGCAAAGGTTTTAGGATCTAAATTGCTTGTTTTCCATGGAAGAGCTATGTAGAACACTATGCTTTGCTGTTGCTGTGTTGGTTTTCTCAAGACACAAACCCTGTTTGTTCCCTGTGTTTTCAGCAAGCAGAGAAGCTGCTGCAGACACTTTCTTGCCCCTTTTCCACAAGTGAAGTATATTTTGTACCAGTTGGTGTATTCCTCGTCTGCAGAGCAAGAGCAAAGGTTTTAGGATCTAAATTGCTTGTTTTCCATGGAAGAGCTATGTAGAACACTATGCTTTGCTGTTGCTGTGTTGGTTTTCTCAAGACACAAGTCCTGTTTGTTCCCTGTGTTTTCAGCAAGCAGAGAAGCTGCTGCAGACACTTTCTTGCCCCTTTTCCACAAGAGAAGTATATTTTGTACCAGTTGGTGTATTCCTCGTCTGCAGAGCAAGAGCAAAGGTTTTAGGATCTAAATTGCTTGTTTTCCATGGAAGAGCTATGTAGAACACTATGCTTTGCTGTTGCTGTGTTGGTTTTCTCAAGACACAAACCCTGTTTGTTCCCTGTGTTTTCAGCAAGCAGAGAAGCTGCTGCAGACACTTTCTTGCCCCTTTTCCACAAGTGAAGTATATTTTGTACCAGTTGGTGTATTCCTCGTCTGCAGAGCAAGAGCAAAGGTTTTAGGATCTAAATTGCTTGTTTTCCATGGAAGAGCTCTGTAGAACACTATGCTTTGCTGTTGCTGTTTTGGTTTTCTCAAGACACAAGTCCTGTTGGTTGTCTGTGTTTGCAGCAAGCAGAGAAGCTGCTGCAGACACTTTTTTGCCCCTTTTCCACAAGTGAAGTATATTTTGTACCAGTTGGTGTATTCCTCGTCTGCAGAGCAAGAGCAAAGGTGTTAGGACCTAAATTGCTTGATTTCCATGGAAGAGCTCTGTAGAACACTATGCTTTGCTGTTGCTGTGTCGGTTTTCTCAAGAAACAAACCCTGTTGGTTCTCTGTACTTGCAGCGAGCAGAGAAGCTCTTGAAGACACGTACCTGCTTTCTCCACTACTGACGTATGTTTTGTACCAGTTGGTGTATTCCTCGTCTGGAGAGCAGGAGCAAAGGTTTTAGGACCTAAATTGCTTGATTTCCTTGGAAGAGATATGTAGAACACTGTGCTTTGCTGTTACTGTGTTGGTTTTCTCAAGACACAAGCCTTGTTAGTTGTATGTGTTTCCAGCGAGCAGAAAAGCTGTTGCAGACACTTTCTTGCCCCTTTTCCACAAGTGAAGTATATTTTGTACCAGTTGGTGTATTCCTCGTCTGCAGAGCAAGAGCAAAGGTTTTAGGATCTAAATTGCTTGATTTCCATGGAAGAGCTATGTAGAACACTATGGTTTTCGGTTGCTGTGTTTGTTTTCTCAAGACACAAGCCCTGTTTTTTCTCTGTGTTTTCAGCAAGCAGAGAAGCTGCTGCAGACACTTTCTTGCCCCTTTTCCACAAGTGAAGTATATTTTGTACCAGTTGGTGTATTCCTCGTCTGCAGAGCAAGAGCAAAGGTTTTAGGATCTAAATTGCTTGTTTTCCATGGAAGAGCTATGTAGAACACTATGCTTTGCTGTTGCTGTGTTGGTTTTCTAAAGACACAAACCCTGTTTGTTCCCTGTGTTTTCAGCAAGCAGAGAAGCTGCTGCAGACACTTTCTTGCCCCTTTTCCACAAGTGAAGTATATTTTGTACCAGTTGGTTTATTCCTCGTCTGCAGAGCAAGAGCAAAGGTTTTAGGATCTAAATTGCTTGTTTTCCATGGAAGAGCTATGTAGAACACTATGCTTTGCTGTTGCTGTGTTGGTTTTCTAAAGACACAAACCCTGTTTGTTCCCTGTGTTTTCAGCAAGCAGAGAAGCTGCTGCAGACACTTTCTTGCCCCTTTTCCACTAGTGAAGTATATTTTGTACCAGTTGGTGTATTCCTTGTCTGCAGAGCAAGAGCAAAGGTTTTAGGATCTAAATTGCTTGTTTTCCATGGAAGAGCTATGTAGAACACTATGCTTTGCTGTTGCTGTGTTGGTTTTCTCAAGACACAAGTCCTGTTGGTTGTCTGTGTTTGCAGCAAGCAGAGAAGCTGCTGCAGACACTTTCTTGCCCCTTTTCCACAAGTGAAGTATATTTTGTACCAGTTGGTGTATTCCTCGTCTGCAGAGCAAGAGCAAAGGTTTTAGGACCTAAATTGCTTGATTTCCATGGAAGAGCTCTGTAGAACACTATGCTTTGCTGTTGCTGTGTCGGGTTTCTCAAGAAACAAAACCTGTTTGTTCTCTGTACTTGCAGCGAGCAGAGAAGCTCTTGAAGACACGTGCCCGCTTTCTCCACTACTGACGTATATTTTGTACCAGTTGGTGTATTCCTCGTCTGGAGAGCAGGAGCAAAGGTTTTAGGACCTAAATTGCTTGATTTCCTTGGAAGAGATATGTAGAACACTGTGCTTTGCTGTTACTGTGTTTGTTTTCTCAAGACACAAGCCCTGTTAGTTGTATGTGTTTCCAGCGAGCAGAAAAGCTGTTGCAGACACTTTCTTGCCCCTTTTCCACAAGTGAAGTATATTTTGTACCAGTTGGTGTATTCCTCGTCTGCAGAGCAAGAGCAAAGGTTTTAGGATCTAAATTGCTTGTTTTCCATGGAAGAGCTCTGTAGAACACTATGCTTTGTTGTTGCTGTGTTGGTTTTCTCAAGACACAAACCCTGTTTGTTCCCTGTGTTTTCAGCAAGCAGAGAAGCTGCTGCAGACACTTTCTTGCCCCTTTTCCACAAGTGAAGTATATTTTGTACCAGTTGGTGTATTCCTCGTCTGCAGAGCAAGAGCAAAGGTTTTAGGATCTAAATTGCTTGTTTTCCATGGAAAAGCTATGTAGAACACTATGCTTTGCTGTTGCTGTGTTGGTTTTCTAAAGACACAAACCCTGTTTGTTCCCTGTGTTTTCAGCAAGCAGAGAAGCTGCTGCAGACACTTTCTTGCCCCTTTTCCACAAGTGAAGTATATTTTGTACCAGTTGGTGTATTCCTCGTCTGCAGAGCAAGAGCAAAGGTTTTAGGATCTAAATTGCTTGTTTTCCATGGAAGAGCTCTGTAGAACACTATGCTTTGCTGTTGCTGTGTTGGTTTTCTCAAGACACAAGTCCTGTTGGTTGTCTGTGTTTTCAGCAAGCAGAGAAGCTGCTGCAGACACTTTCTTGCCCCTTTTCCACAAGTGAAATATATTTTGTACCAGTTGGTGTATTCCTCGTCTGCAGAGCAAGAGCAAAGGTGTTAGGACCTAAATTGCTTGATTTCCATGGAAGAGCTCTGTAGAACACTATGCTTTGCTGTTGCTGTGTCGGTTTTCTCAAGAAACAAACCCTGTTTGTTCTCTGTACTTGCAGCGAGCAGAGAAGCTCTTGAAGACACGTACCTGCTTTCTCCACTACTGACGTATATTTTGTACCAGTTGGTGTATTCCTCGTCTGGAGAGCAGGAGCAAAGGTTTTAGGACCTAAATTGCTTGATTTCCTTGGAAGAGATATGTAGAACACTGTGCTTTGCTGTTACTGTGTTGGTTTTCTCAAGACACAAGCCTTGTTAGTTGTATGTGTTTCCAGCGAGCAGAAAAGCTGCTGCAGACACTTTCTTGCCCCTTTTCCACAAGTGAAGTATATTTTGTACCAGTTGGTGTATTCCTCGTCTGCAGAGCAAGAGCAAAGGTTTTAGGATCTAAATTGCTTGTTTTCCATGGAAGAGCTATGTAGAACACTATGGTTTTCGGTTGCTGTGTTTGTTTTCTCAAGACACAAGCCCTGTTTGTTCTCTGTGTTTTCAGCAAGCAGAGAAGCTGCTGCAGACACTTTCTTGCTCCTTTTCCACTAGTGAAGTATATTTTGTACCAGTTTGTGTATTCCTCGTCTGCAGAGCAAGAGCAAAGGTTTTAGGATCTAAATTGCTTGTTTTCCATGGAAGAGATATGTAGAACACTATGCTTTGCTGTTGCTGTGTTGGTTTTCTCAAGTCACAAGTCCTGTTGGTTGTCTGTGTTTGCAGCAAGCAGAGAAGCTGCTGCAGACACTTTCTTGCCCCTTTTCCACAAGTGAAGTATATTTTGTACCAGTTGGTGTATTCCTCGTCTGCAGAGCAAGAGCAAAGGTGTTAGGACCTAAATTGCTTGATTTCCATGGAAGAGCTCTGTAGAACACTATGCTTTGCTGTTGCTGTGTCGGTTTTCTCAAGAAACAAAACCTGTTTGTTCTCTGTACTTGCAGCGAGCAGAGAAGCTCTTGAAGACACGTACCCGCTTTCTCCACTACTGACGTATATTTTGTACCAGTTGGTGTATTCCTCGTCTGGAGAGCAGGAGCAAAGGTTTTAGGACCTAAATTGCTTGATTTCCTTGGAAGAGATATGTAGAACACTGTGCTTTGCTGTTACTGTGTTTGTTTTCTCAAGACACAAGCCCTGTTAGTTGTATGTGTTTCCAGCGAGCAGAAAAGCTATTGCAGACACTTTCTTGCCCCTTTTCCACAAGTGAAGTATATTTTGTACCAGTTGGTGTATTCCTCGTCTGCAGAGCAAGAGCAAAGGTTTTAGGATCTAAATTGCTTGTTTTCCATGGAAGAGCTATGTAGAACACTATGGTTTTCGGTTGCTGTGTTTGTTTTCTCAAGACACAAGCCCTGTTTGTTCTCTGTGTTTTCAGCAAGCAGAGAAGCTGCTGCAGACACTTTCTTGCTCCTTTTCCACTAGTGAAGTATATTTTGTACCAGTTTGTGTATTCCTCGTCTGCAGAGCAAGAGCAAAGGTTTTAGGATCTAAATTGCTTGTTTTCCATGGAAGAGCTATGTAGAAACACTATGCTTTGCTGTTGCTGTGTTGGTTTTCTAAAGACACAAACCCTGTTTGTTCCCTGTGTTTTCAGCAAGCAGAGAAGCTGCTGCAGACACTTTCTTGCCCCTTTTCCACAAGTGAAGTATATTTTGTACCAGTTGGTGTATTCCTCATCTGCAGAGCAAGAGCAAAGGTTTTAGGATCTAAATTGCTTGTTTTCCATGGAAGAGCTATGTAGAACACTATGCTTTGCTGTTGCTGTGTTGGTTTTCTAAAGACACAAACCCTGTTTGTTCCCTGTGTTTTCAGCAAGCAGAGAAGCTGCTGCAGACACTTTCTTGCCCCTTTTCCACAAGTGAAGTATATTTTGTACCAGTTGGTGTATTCCTCGTCTGCAGAGCAAGAGCAAAGGTTTTAGGATCTAAATTGCTTGTTTTCCATGGAAGAGCTCTGTAGAACACTATGCTTTGCTGTTGCTGTGTTGGTTTTCTAAAGACACAAACCCTGTTTGTTCCCTGTGTTTTCAGCAAGCAGAGAAGCTGCTGCAGACACTTTCTTGCCCCTTTTCCACAAGTGAAGTATATTTTGTACCAGTTGGTGTATTCCTCGTCTGCAGAGCAAGAGCAAAGGTTTTAGGATCTAAATTGCTTGTTTTCCATGGAAGAGCTATGTAGAACACTATGCTTTGCTGTTGCTGTGTTGGTTTTCTCAAGACACAAGTCCTGTTGGTTGTCTGTGTTTGCAGCAAGCAGAGAAGCTGCTGCAGACACTTTCTTGCCCCTTCTCCACAAGTGAAGTATATTTTGTACCAGTTGGTGTATTCCTCGTCTGCAGAGCAAGAGCAAAGGTGTTAGGACCTAAATTGCTTGATTTCCATGGAAGAGCTATGTAGAACACTATGCTTTGCTGTTGCTGTGTCGGTTTTCTCAAGAAACAAAACCTGTTTGTTCTCTGTACTTGCAGCGAGCAGAGAAGCTCTTGAAGACACGTACCCGCTTTCTCCACTACTGACATATATTTTGTACCAGTTGTGTATTCCTCGTCTGGAGAGCAGGAGCAAAGGTTTTAGGACCTAAATTGCTTGATTTCCCTGGAAGAGATATGTAGAACACTGTGCTTTGCTGTTACTGTGTTGGTTTTCTCAAGACACAAGCCTTGTTAGTTGTATGTGTTTCCAGCGAGCAGAAAAGCTGTTGCAGACACTTTCTTGCCCCTTTTCCACAAGTGAAGTATATTTTGTACCAGTTGGTGTATTCCTCGTCTGCAGAGCAAGAGCAAAGGTTTTAGGATCTAAATTGCTTGTTTTCCATGGAAGAGCTATGTAGAACACTATGCTTTGCTGTTGCTGTGTTGGTTTTCTCAAGACACAAGTCCTGTTGGTTGTCTGTGTTTTCAGCAAGCAGAGAAGCTGCTGCAGACACTTTCTTGCCCCTTTTCCACAAGTGAAGTATATTTTGTACCAGTTGGTGTATTCCTCGTCTGCAGAGCAAGAGCAAAGGTTTTAGGATCTAAATTGCTTGTTTTCCATGGAAGAGCTATGTAGAACACTATGCTTTGCTGTTGCTGTGTTGGTTTTCTAAAGACACAAACCCTGTTTGTTCCCTGTGTTTTCAGCAAGCAGAGAAGCTGCTGCAGACACTTTCTTGCCCCTTTTCCACAAGTGAAGTATATTTTGTACCAGTTGGTGTGTTCCTCGTCTGCAGAGCAAGAGCAAAGGTTTTAGGATCTTAATTGCTTGTTTTCCATGGAAGAGCTATGTAGAACACTATGCTTTGCTGTTGCTGTGTTGGTTTTCTAAAGACACAAACCCTGTTTGTTCCCTGTGTTTTCAGCAAGCAGAGAAGCTGCTGCAGACACTTTCTTGCCCCTTTTCCACTAGTGAAGTATATTTTGTACCAGTGGTGTATTCCTTGTCTGCAGAGCAAGAGCAAAGGTTTTAGGATCTAAATTGCTTGTTTTCCATGGAAGAGCTATGTAGAACACTATGCTTTGCTGTTGCTGTGTTGGTTTTCTCAAGACACAAGTCCTGTTGGTTGTCTGTGTTTGCAGCAAGCAGAGAAGCTGCTGCAGACACTTTCTTGCCCCTTTTCCACAAGTGAAGTATATTTTTGTACCAGTTGGTGTATTCCTCGTCTGCAGAGCAAGAGCAAAGGTGTTAGGACCTAAATTGCTTGATTTCCATGGAAGAGCTCTGTAGAACACTATGCTTTGCTGTTGCTGTGTCGGTTTTCTCAAGAAACAAAACCTGTTTGTTCTCTGTACTTGCAGCGAGCAGAGAAGCTCTTGAAGACACGTACCTGCTTTCTCCACTACTGACGTATATTTTGTACCAGTTGGTGTATTCCTCGTCTGGAGAGCAGGAGCAAAGGTTTTAGGACCTAAATTGCTTGATTTCCCTGGAAGAGATATGTAGAACACTGTGCTTTGCTGTTACTGTGTTGGTTTTCTCAAGACACAAGCCTTGTTAGTTGTATGTGTTTCCAGCGAGCAGAAAAGCTGTTGCAGACACTTTCTTGCCCCTTTTCCACAAGTGAAGTATATTTTGTACCAGTTGGTGTATTCCTCGTCTGCAGAGCAAGAGCAAAGGTTTTAGGATCTAAATTGCTTGTTTTCCATGGAAGAGCTATGTAGAACACTATGGTTTTCGGTTGCTGTGTTTGTTTTCTCAAGACACAAGCCCTGTTTGTTCTCTGTGTTTTCAGCAAGCAGAGAAGCTGCTGCAGACACTTTCTTGCCCCTTTTCCACTAGTGAAGTATATTTTGTACCAGTTGGTGTATTCCTCGTCTGCAGAGCAAGAGCAAAGGTTTTAGGATCTAAATTGCTTGTTTTCCATGGAAGAGCTATGTAGAACACTATGCTTTGCTGTTGCTGTGTTGGTTTTCTAAAGACACAAACCCTGTTTGTTCCCTGTGTTTTCAGCAAGCAGAGAAGCTGCTGCAGACACTTTCTTGCCCCTTTTCCACAAGTGAAGTATATTTTGTACCAGTTGGTGTATTCCTCGTCTGCAGAGCAAGAGCAAAGGTTTTAGGACCTAAATTGCTTGATTTCCATGGAAGAGCTCTGTAGAACACTATGCTTTGCTGTTGCTGTGTTGGTTTTCTCAAGACACAAGGTCCTGTTGGTTGTCTGTGTTTGCAGCAAGCAGAGAAGCTGCTGCAGACACTTTCTTGCCCCTTTTCCACAAGTGAAATATATTTTGTACCAGTTGGTGTATTCCTCGTCTGCAGAGCAAGAGCAAAGGTGTTAGGACCTAAATTGCTTGATTTCCATGGAAGAGCTATTAAGAACACTATGCTTTGCTGTTGCTGTGTCGGTTTTCTCAAGAAACAAACCCTGTTTGTTCTCTGTACTTGCAGCGAGCAGAGAAGCTCTTGAAGACACGTACCCCGCTTTCCTCCACTACTGACGTATATTTTGTACAGTTGGTGTATTCCTCGTCTGGAGAGCAGGAGCAAAGGTTTTAGGACCTAAATTGCTTGATTTCCTTGGAAGAGATATGTAGAACACTGTGCTTTGCTGTTACTGTGTTGGTTTTCTCAAGACACAAGCCTTGTTAGTTGTATGTGTTTCCAGCGAGCAGAAAAGCTGTTGCAGACACTTTCTTGCCCCTTTTCCACAAGTGAAGTATATTTTGTACCAGTTGGTGTATTCCTCGTCTGCAGAGCAAGAGCAAAGGTTTTAGGATCTAAATTGCTTGATTTCCATGGAAGAGCTATGTAGAACACTATGGTTTTCGGTTGCTGTGTTTGTTTTCTCAAGACACAAGCCCTGTTTTTTCTCTGTGTTTTCAGCAAGCAGAGAAGCTGCTGCAGACACTTTCTTGCTCCTTTTCCACTAGTGAAGTATATTTTGTACCAGTTTGTGTATTCCTCGTCTGCAGAGCAAGAGCAAAGGGTTTTAGGATCTAAATTGCTTGTTTTCCATGGAAGAGCTATGTAGAACACTATGCTTTGCTGTTGCTGTGTTGGTTTTCTCAAGACACAAACCCTGTTTGTTCCCTGTGTTTTCAGCAAGCAGAGAAGCTGCTGCAGACACTTTCTTGCCCCTTTTCCACAAGTGAAGTATATTTTGTACCAGTTGGTGTATTCCTCGTCTGCAGAGCAAGAGCAAAGGTTTTAGGATCTAAATTGCTTGTTTTCCATGGAAGAGCTATGTAGAACACTATGCTTTGCTGTTGCTGTGTTGGTTTTCTCAAGACACAAGTCCTGTTTGTTCCCTGTGTTTTCAGCAAGCAGAGAAGCTGCTGCAGACACTTTCTTGCCCCTTTTCCACAAGAGAAGTATATTTTGTACCAGTTGGTGTATTCCTCGTCTGCAGAGCAAGAGCAAAGGTTTTAGGATCTAAATTGCTTGTTTTCCATGGAAGAGCTATGTAGAACACTATGCTTTGCTGTTGCTGTGTTGGTTTTCCTCAAGACACAAACCCTGTTTGTTCCCTGTGTTTTCAGCAAGCAGAGAAGCTGCTGCAGACACTTTCTTGCCCCTTTTCCACAAGTGAAGTATATTTTGTACCAGTTGGTGTATTCCTCGTCTGCAGAGCAAGAGCAAAGGTTTTAGGATCTAAATTGCTTGTTTTCCATGGAAGAGCTCTGTAGAACACTATGCTTTGCTGTTGCTGTTTTGGTTTTCTCAAGACACAAGTCCTGTTGGTTGTCTGTGTTTGCAGCAAGCAGAGAAGCTGCTGCAGACACTTTTTTGCCCCTTTTCCACAAGTGAAGTATATTTTGTACCAGTTGGTGTATTCCTCGTCTGCAGAGCAAGAGCAAAGGTGTTAGGACCTAAATTGCTTGATTTCCATGGAAGAGCTCTGTAGAACACTATGCTTTGCTGTTGCTGTGTCGGTTTTCTCAAGAAACAAACCCTGTTGGTTCTCTGTACTTGCAGCGAGCAGAGAAGCTCTTGAAGACACGTACCTGCTTTTCTCCACTACTGACGTATGTTTTGTACCAGTTGGTGTATTCCTCGTCTGGAGAGCAGGAGCAAAGGTTTTAGGACCTAATTGCTTGATTTCCTTGGAAGAGATATGTAGAACACTGTGCTTTGCTGTTACTGTGTTGGTTTTCTCAAGACACAAGCCTTGTTAGTTGTATGTGTTTCCAGCGAGCAGAAAAGCTGTTGCAGACACTTTCTTGCCCCTTTTCCACAAGTGAAGTATATTTTGTACCAGTTGGTGTATTCCTCGTCTGCAGAGCAAGAGCAAAGGTTTTAGGATCTAAATTGCTTGATTTCCATGGAAGAGCTATGTAGAACACTATGGTTTTCGGTTGCTGTGTTTGTTTTCTCAAGACACAAGCCCTGTTTTTTTCTCTGTGTTTTCAGCAAGCAGAGAAGCTGCTGCAGACACTTTCTTGCTCCTTTTCCACTAGTGAAGTATATTTTGTACCAGTTTGTGTATTCCTCGTCTGCAGAGCAAGAGCAAAGGTTTTAGGATCTAAATTGCTTGTTTTCCATGGAAGAGCTATGTAGAACACTATGCTTTGCTGTTGCTGTGTTGGTTTTCTCAAGACACAAACCCTGTTTGTTCCCTGTGTTTTCAGCAAGCAGAGAAGCTGCTGCAGACACTTTCTTGCCCCTTTTCCACAAGTGAAGGTATATTTTGTACCAGTTGGTGTATTCCTCGTCTGCAGAGCAAGAGCAAAGGTTTTAGGATCTAAATTGCTTGATTTCCATGGAAGAGCTATGTAGAACACTATGGTTTTCGGTTGCTGTGTTTGTTTTCTCAAGACACAAGCCCTGTTTGTTCTCTGTGTTTTCAGCAAGCAGAGAAGCTGCTGCAGACACTTTCTTGCTCCTTTTCCACTAGTGAAGTATATTTTGTACCAGTTTGTGTATTCCTCGTCTGCAGAGCAAGAGCAAAGGTTTTAGGATCTAAATTGCTTGTTTTCCATGGAAGAGCTATGTAGAACACTATGGTTTTCGGTTGCTGTGTTTGTTTTCTCAAGACACAAGCCCTGTTTGTTCTCTGTGTTTTCAGCAAGCAGAGAAGCTGCTGCAGACACTTTCTTGCTCCTTTTCCACTAGTGAAGTATATTTTGTACCAGTTTGTGTATTCCTCGTCTGCAGAGCAAGAGCAAAGGTTTTAGGATCTAAATTGCTTGTTTTCCATGGAAGAGCTCTGTAGAACACTATGCTTTGCTGTTGCTGTGTTGGTTTTCTCAAGACAACAAGTCCTGTTGGTTGTCTGTGTTTGCAGCAAGCAGAGAAGCTGCTGCAGACACTTTCTTGCCCCTTTTCCACAAGTGAAGTATATTTTGTACCAGTTGGTGTATTCCTCGTCTGCAGAGCAAGAGCAAAGGTTTTAGGACTTAAATTGCTTGTTTTCCATGGAAGAGCTATGTAGAACACTATGCTTTGCTGTTGCTGTGTTGGTTTTCTAAAGACACAAGCCCTGTTGGTTGTCTGTGTTTGCAGCAAGCAGAGAAGCTGCTGCAGACACTTTCTTGCCCCTTTTCCACAAGTGAAGTATATTTTGTACCAGTTGGTGTTTTCCTCGTCTGCAGAGCAAGAGCAAAGGTTTTAGGTTCTAAATTGCTTGTTTTCCATGGAAGAGCTATGTAGAACACTATGCTTTGCTGTTGCTGTGTTGGTTTTCTCAAGACACAAGTCCTGTTGGTTGTCTGTGTTTGCAGCAAGCAGAGAAGCTGCTGCAGACACTTTCTTGCCCCTTTTCCACAAGTGAAGTATATTTTGTACCAGTTGGTGTATTCCTCGTCTGCAGAGCAAGAGCAAAGGTGTTAGGACCTAAACTGCTTGATTTCCATGGAAGAGCTCTGTAGAATACTATGGTTTTCGGTTGCTGTGTTTGTTTTCTCAAGACACAAGCCCTGTTTTTTCTCTGTGTTTTCAGCAAGCAGAGAAGCTGCTGCAGACACTTTCTTGCCCCTTTTCCACAAGTGAAGTATATTTTGTACCAGTTGGTGTATTCCCTCGTCTGCAGAACAAGAGCAAAGGTGTTAGGACCTAAATTGCTTGATTTCCATGGAAGAGCTATGTAGAACATTATGCTTTGCTGTTGCTGTGTCGTTTTTCTCAAGAAACAAACCCTGTTTGTTCTCTGTACTTGCAGCGAGCAGAGAAGCTCTTGAAGACACGTACCTGCTTTCTCCACTACTGACGTATATTTTGTACCAGTTAGTGTATTCCTCGTCTGCAGAGCAGGAGCAAAGGTTTTAGGACCTAAATTGCTTGATTTCCTTGGAAGAGATATGTAGAACACTGTGCTTTGCTGTTACTGTGTTGGTTTTCTCAAGACACAAGCCCTGTTGGTTGTCTGTGTTTGCAGCAAGCAGAGAAGCTCTTGAGGACACGTACCTGCTTTCTCCACTACTGACGTATATTTTGTACCAGTTTGTGTGTTCCTCGTCTGCAGAGCAAGAGCAAAGGTGTTAGGATCTAAATTGCTTGTTTTCCATGGAAGAGCTATGTAGAACACTATGCTTTGCTGTTGCTGTGTTGGTTTTCTCAAGACACAAGTCCTGTTGGTTGTCTGTGTTTTCAGCAAGCAGAGAAGCTGCTGCAGACACTTTCTTGCCCCTTTTCCACAAGTGAAGTATATTTTGTACCAGTTGGTGTATTCCTCGTCTGCAGAGCAAGAGCAAAGGTGTTAGGATCTAAATTGCTTGTTTTCCATGGAGAGCTATGTAGAACACTATGCTTTGCTGTTGCTGTGTTGGTTTTCTCAAGACACAAACCCTGTTTGTTCCCTGTGTTTTCAGCAAGCAGAGAAGCTGCTGCAGACACTTTCTTGCCCCTTTTCCACAAGTGAAGTATATTTTGTACCAGTTGGTGTGTTCCTCGTCTGCAGAGCAAGAGCAAAGGTTTTAGGATCTAAATTGCTTGTTTTCCATGGAAGAGCTATGTAGAACACTATGCTTTGCTGTTGCTGTGTTGGTTTTCTCAAGACACAAGTCCTGTTGGTTGTCTGTGTTTTCAGCAAGCAGAGAAGCTGCTGCAGACACTTTCTTGCCCCTTTTCCACTAGTGAAGTATATTTTGTACCAGTTGGTGTATTCCTCGTCTGCAGAGCAAGAGCAAATATGTTAGGACCTAAATTGCTTGATTTCCATGGAAGAGCTATTAAGAACGCAATGCTTTGCTCTTGCTGTGTCGGTTTTCTCAAGAAACAAACCCTGTTTTTTCTCTGTGCTTGCAGCAAGTAGAGAAGCTCTTGAAGACACGTACCTGCTTTCTCCAGTACTGACGTATATTTTGTACCAGTTGGTGTATTCCTCGTCTGGAGAGCAGGAGCAAAGGTTTTAGGACCTAAATTGCTTGATTTCCTTGGAAGAGATACGTAGAACACTGTGCTTTGCTGTTGCTGTGTTGGTTTTCTCAAGACACAAGCCCTGTTGGTTCTCTGTGTTTGCAGCAAGCAGAAAAGCTCTTGAAGACACGTACCTGCTTTCTTCACTGCTGGCTTAAATTTTGCCCCAGTTGGTGTGTTCCTCGTCTGCAGAGCAAGAAGAAAAGCCGTTGTGGCCTAAATTGCTTGTTTTCCATGGAAGAGCTATGTAGAACACTATGCCCTGCTGTTACAGTATTGGTTTTCTCAAGACACAGGTCCTGTAGTTCTCTGTGTTTTCAGCGAGCAGAGAAGCTCTTGAAGACATGTACCTGCTTTCTCCACTACTGACATATATTTTGTACCAGTTGGTGTGTTCCTCGTCTGCAGAGCAAGAGCAAAGGTGTTAGGACATATATTGCTTGATTTCCATGGAAGAGCTCTGTAGAACACTATGCTTTGCTGTTGCTGTGTCGGTTTTCTCAAGACACAAGTCTTGTTGGTTTTCTGTACTCGCAGCGAGCAGAAACGCTGCTGCAGACCCTTTCCTGCTTTCTCCACTAGTGCCTTACATGTTGTACCAGTTTGTGTATTCCTCGTCTGCAGAGCAAGATCAAAGGTTTTAGGACTTAAATTGGTTGATTTCATTGGAAGAGCTATTAAGAACACTATGCTTTGCTGTTGCTGTGTTGGTTTTCTCAAGACACAAGTCCTGTTGGTTGTCTGTGTTTGCAGCAAGCAGAGAAGCTGCTGCAGACACTTTCTTGCCCCTTTTCCACTAGTGAAGTATATTTTGTACCAGTTGGTGTATTCCTCGTCTGCAGAGCAAGAGCAGATATGTTAGGACCTAAATTGCTTGATTTCCATGGAAGAGCTATATAGAACACTATGCTTTGCTGTTGCTGTGTCGGTTTTCTCAAGAAAGAAATCCTGTTGGTTCTCTGTACTTGCAGCGAGCAGAGAAGCTCTTGAAGACACGTACCTGCTTTCTCCACTACTGACGTATATTTTGTACCAGTTGGTGTATTCCTCGTCTGGAGAGCAGGAGCAAAGGTTTTAGGACCTAAATTGCTTGATTTCCTTGGAAGAGATATGTAGAACACTGTGCTTTGCTGTTACTGTGTTGGTTTTCTCAAGACACAAGTCCTGTTGGTTGTCTGTGTTTGCAGCAAGCAGAGAAGCTCTTGAGGACACGTACCTGCTTTCTCCACTACTGACGTATATTTTGTACCAGTTGGTGTGTTCCTCGTCTGCAGAGGAAGATCAAAGGTTTTAGGTTCTAAATTGCTTGTTTTCCATGGAAGAGCTATGTAGAACACTATGCTTTGCTGTTGCTGTGTCGGTTTTCCTCAAGAAACAAATCCTGTTTGTTCTCTGTGCTTGCAGCTAGCAGAGAAGCTCTGGAAGACACGTACCTGCTTTCTCCACTACTGACGTATATTTTGTACCAGTTGGTGTGTTCCTCGTCCTAAAGCAAGAGCAAATGTGTTAGACCTAAATTGCTTGTTTTCCATGGAAGAGCTCTGTAGAACACTATGCTTTGCTGTTGCTGTGTTGGTTTTCTCAAGACACAAGTCCTGTTGGTTGTCTGTGTTTGCAGCAAGCAGAGAAGCTGCTGCAGACACTTTCTTGCCCCCTTTTCCACAAGTGAAGTATATTTTGTACCAGTTGGTGTATTCCTCGTCTGCAGAGCAAGAGCAAATATGTTAGGACCTAAATTGCTTGATTTCCATGGAAGAGCTATGTAGAACACTATGCTTTGCTGTTGCTGTGTTGGTTTTCTCAAGAAACAAACCCTGTTTGTTCCTCTGTACTTGCAGCGAGCAGAGAAGCTCTTGAAGACACGTACCTGCTTTCTCCACTACTGACGTATATTTTGTCTATAGAGCAGAACCAAAGCTGGTGTTGCCTAGATGACTAAGTCTCCATGAAAGTGCTCTGTAACATCAAGCTTTGCTTTTTCAGCTTGAACACTGAAGTCTGCATTTGGTTTCAATGTGTTACTTTCTGGAGTTGATCAAATCACAGTTCTTGTCTGTTTGTTTGTGTTCCCAGGAAAGAGAGAAGCTGCTGCAGACAGTTTTTTGCCTTAGCCACTACTGGCTTCTACACTGCACCGGTTGGTGTCTTTCATGTCCTTAGAAGAAGAACCAAAGCTGTTACTGCCTAATTTGCTTAATTTCCATGAAAGAGCTCTGTAACACAAAGCTTGGCTTTTCCGAGTGAACAGTGATCTCTGCTTTTGGTTTCTATGTCGTGCTTTCTGGAGTTGATCAAAACACAATTCTTGTCTGTTTGGTTGTGTTCCCAGGAAGCAGAGAAGCTGCTGCAGACACTTACTTGCCTTTTGCAGTACCGGTTGACACTTTGCACATGGATGTGTTTTCCTTGTCACCACACCAAGAAGAAAGGTGATTCCTTCCTATTTGGCTTGATTTCCATGAAAGAGCCATGTAACAGAAAACTTTCCTTTGACACTCTACCGCTTGATGTTTCTCATGTCTATAGAGCAGAACCAAAGCTGGTATTGCCTAGATGACTAAGTCTCCATGAAAGTGCTCTGTAACATCAAGCTTTGCTTTTCAGCTTGAACACTGAAGTCTGCATTTGGTTACAATGTGTTACTTTCTGGAGTTGATCAAATCACAGTTCTTGTCTGTTTGTTTGTGTTCCCAGGAAAGAGAGAAGCTGCTGCAGACAGTTTTTTGCCTTAGCCACTACTGGCTTATACACTGCACCGGTTTGTAGTCGTGCATTTCTGTACTCGAGCAGGTGTTTCCATATAAGGAAGTGAAGCTAGAATTTTTTATAGCCTGCTTGCTGTAATTGGCTTGTTCTAAGGACAGACACAGTGATAGGACTTTAGAAGTGCACCTTAAAGTCTAGTGTCTATCTCATTGGGCCAAGAGCCAAAAAAGCCCACCTAGACTATTGAGTACTAAAGGGCTTGCATAAGGGTACACGAGGCTTTTTGGGAGTGCCTTAGCCTGTGTAGCTGTGCTTGGTACACTGTGCTCGGCTTATCTCTTTTCATTTTGTAACGTTTATTATTTTTCTTGTTATTAAAACTTTTATTTTACAAAGCATATCCTGGGAAGCCGTCTCGCTATTTTATTAAGCCATTTCTCCGCTGGCTGGACCCTCCGGAGTTATCGGGAGAAATCCCGATAAATGGCGCCCGAACAGGGACATGACATTAAAGTAACTAAATCGAAGTTTGCTAACAAGCCCTCACGTTCAACTAAACCATTTTACTCTTAATTTCATTTTTTTAAAAGCAAGCTCATAGTAGTTTTTTTAGTCGTGAAAATAAAACCACATTTTTAGGTCAAAAAGGCTAAGAGAGAGCCTTTTGACTGAATTCCTATACCAGTGAGAAAAAGTCTTTACCAAACACCAATTCTAGTACAAAGTAGATTACTTTTTAAAAAAGAAAAACTACAATCTAACAAAACTAAAAGCAGAACAGCTAATCAGCGAGTAACCTGAAAAAGTCAGAGACAACCAAGAGCTACCGAAAAATCACAAGAGCCATTCTAGTAAGTAACAATAAAAACCCAGCAATCCGTAAAACAACAAAACACCTTTTGTTATTTTAATTATAAACTAACTATTCAAAACTATAAGTTTGAAAAGAAAAAACTTAAAAAACTTGTAAAATAAGTCTATAAAAAGTATCCAGACACTAATACAACTAAAACAGTAACAGTAAAATTTTAAAACAAAATAAGATTGAAGTTGTATAATTCAAAAAAAAAATCTGTATTAAAATTAAGACCCATCTTTAAAACTGTGTTAAACTTTGTAACAAAAGAAAGTAAAAGGCTCAGCAGTGAAAAAACACTTGAAACTGCAGAAAGAGAAACCTTGGGAAAAGCCTCTAAAAGCAACGATAAAAAAGGAGCCCAGAAAGTAAAATGCAAAAAGGCTCCTGCTCACCTTAGACATGAAGATAAAAATCCAAGTTCTGATGCCCCAAGTCCCAGAAAAAAACGGTTTGATTTACTCCCGAGGAGAAGGCACGGGGCGGCTCAAAGCCCTCCCCCGAGCCGTCCTCAGACCCCCGGAGTGGGACCTGTTGCCAGCCTTGGCCAAGCAGGCTAAGATCCCATTCCAACCGCCCTCCCCACCCCCTCAGTCTCCTAGTACGAGATTCGGGCGATCCCAGTCCGTTAATTTTGAGCGCGGCGAGTTTTGAACAAAGCCCTGAAAGCGCGGGCTCACAGAACAATTAAAAACGTGGAATTCTCCCCATCTTTGAGGCAGAAACTGTAGCTCCACGTGGGCGGGCTCGGTACAGCCCGACTCTGCGGCACGCCCCATCTGATGTGTCGCTCAGCTCCTCCCACTCCAGCACGGGAGGCTCCCCCTCCATGGGCAGTGCCAAGCCTCGGGCACCGCCCCGGGTTGCCACCCACAGCCTGGACAGACACGCCCTAGCTGTGAGGAGCGTGGGAACCGGATGTGACATCCCGGAACTTGCCCTCCCCCAGATGGCGGCGCCCATGCCAGAGAAATGTAAACAAACTCCGATGAAAAATCAGAAGGTTTCCCACACGTCCTGCAGTTTCTCTGATGATTCAGAGGATTCATCAGCCAGCATAGATCCCTGGCACAACATAAGGAAAGAAACCAGCACCCCAGAGCCAGCCCGGCTCTGGCGACAAGAGACCAAAACAAAACAAAAACAAGGACAGAGCAAGACTGAAGCAGTGAAAGTTTATCATCGTCTAAAACCCTCCAAGAAAACAGAACAGAGACAGCTAACAGTTCAATTCCAGCAGCCAAGATACAAAGTAGACTTCGTCCAAAAGAAGACTGTCATGAAAACCACCACAAGAATCCACCAAAGCAGCAGGCTCAAAATACCTTAAAACCCTGACCTATTCTTTTATTTTGCAGTTTTAACAAGAAACCCAGAACTTTATAAGTTATTTTTTTCATTAAGATCTGAAAAAGACTACCAAGTAATTCCAAAACAAAAGGTTTTTCTTTTCTGTTTTGTCAATTAAGCAGGAAGATTGTAATAACTTGCCCAAAAATTTATATTCCAAACTAATTATAAAAGCGAATTCCTAAATAATTTTTCCTTCACAGGAAAAGATTCTGCAAAAATATTTTGCTTGCTCATATCTTTAATTGAAATAGTTCATTCAAAATTCAAAAGTTTTTAAAAATGGCCCATATAAATATTACAAAAAAAAATTATTCATCTCTATAATTAAATTGAAAACCTTTCAAAATTCATACTCCTCTAAAAACAATTCGTTTTATAAATAAGCCAAGAAAATCTAAAATCTCATAACTATGTAGTAAAATCCTAACACCAAAAAATAAAAATCAGATTTTAAAAAAGTCTAAAAACTATATCTCAAAACCAAAAAAGAACAACTGTCTACATGTTTTTCAAAGTTCATATTTTATGTTTACAAATTTTTATGTTGCAAGTTTGGTAGAGGGAGCGAAGACCTCTCAAGAAAAAGTTCTAATCAATTGTAAAATTCACATTAAAATACTAATCTTTTTCCTTTTTTCTCAACAGCAACTGTATTGTGTCACATGTTAAAGCAAACACTAAACTCCTAAGTTTTATAGCAAATAGCAAGGTAACAGCAAACTTTTAACCATACATCAAAATACATCAGCTCTTGTAAAAAGTGTCTCATATATCTCAAAGTCAAATTAAGACAATTGTGCAACCATGCCCAAACTACCAAACACTAACTACGCCATCAATAGCAGCAAAAGTTAACCCTCAAAATTAAAAACAAGTATCATGCAATATCAACCATTTAAACAATTCAAACAAATTCACTTGTCTAACCACACACTTTTTAAAGTATGTTCTACCTCAACACATAAAGGAGAAAAAGACCAAAAAACACAATTAAAACATCTCTTGTAAACATTTCTCATTCCTAAATGTACAGTTCTTAAAATTACAGAAGTTTTTCAACATATCAAGTCTACCACATATTATAACTAATTCATTCAAAAGCCAATCTATTGTTAAAAAGCACACAAATAGCTAAAAATGCTCTTTAAAAGATAAAAATGGGAAAAAGGTGTAGTGCTTTCTATTATAGAAAGGTTGAAAAAAGTTATATATATGTTTTTTAATCTCTCATATTCATAAAAATTCTGAAAACAAGACAAATTTTAGAGCCTGTCCTTTATGGCAGGGAGAGAGGTTTTGTTTGTCTCCACAAGTACAGACTCTAAGAAAGTTCCTGCAAAAGAAGTTGAGTCACAACTACAAAAGAAGAAAGGAGAG
>NW_026960627.1:0-104000 GCF_021018805.1 Prinia subflava | reverse complement strand
CACAAGCCTTGTTAGTTGTATGTGTTTCCAGCGAGCAGAAAAGCTGCTGCAGACACTTTCTTGCCCCTTTTCCACAAGTGAAGTATATTTTGTACCAGTTGGTGTATTCCTGGTCTGCAGAGCAAGAGCAAAGGTTTTAGGATCTAAATTGCTTGTTTTCCATGGAAGAGCTATGTAGAACACTATGGTTTTCGGTTGCTGTGTTTGTTTTCTCAAGACACAAGCCCTGTTTGTTCTCTGTGTTTTCAGCAAGCAGAGAAGCTGCTGCAGACACTTTCTTGCTCCTTTTCCACTAGTGAAGTATATTTTGTACCAGTTGGTGTATTCCTCGTCTGGAGAGCAGGAGCAAAGGTTTTAGGACCTAAATTGCTTGATTTCCTTGGAAGAGATATGTAGAACACTGTGCTCTGCTGTTACTGTGTTGGTTTTCTCAAGACACAAGCCTTGTTAGTTGTATGTGTTTCCAGCGAGCAGAAAAGCTGCTGCAGACACTTTCTTGCCCCTTTTCCACAAGTGAAGTATATTTTGTACCAGTTGGTGTATTCCTCGTCTGGAGAGCAGGAGCAAAGGTTTTAGGATCTAAATTGCTTGTTTTCCATGGAAGAGCTATTAAGAACACTATGCTTTGCTGTTGCTGTGTTGGTTTTCTAAACACACAAGCCCTGTTTGTTCCCTGTGTTTTCAGCAAGCAGAGAAGCTCTTGAAGACACGTACCTGCTTTCTCCACTACTGACGTATATTTTGTACCAGTTGGTGTATTCCTCGTCTGCAAAGCAAGAGCAAAGGTTTTAGGACTTAAATTGCTTGATTTCCTTGGAAGAGCTATGTAGAACACTGTGCTTTGCTGTTACTGTGTTGGTTTTCTCAAGACACAAGACTTGTTTTTGTCTGAGTTTCCAGCGAGCAGAAAAGCTGCTGCAGACACTTTCTTGCCCCTTTTCCACAAGTGAAGTATATTTTGTACCAGTTGGTGTATTCCTCGTCTGCAGAGACGGATCAAAGGTTTTAGGACTTAAATTGCTTGATTTCATTGGAAGAGCTATTAAGAACACTATGCTTTGCTGTTGCTGTGTTGGTTTTCTAAAGACACAAGCCCTGTTTGTTCCCTGTGTTTTCAGCAAGCAGAGAAGCTCTTGAAGACACGTACCTGCTTTCTCCACTACTGACGTATATTTTGTACCAGTTAGTGTGTTCCACGTCTGCAGAGAAAGAGCAAAGGTTTTAGGACCTAAATTGCTTGATTTCCATGGAAGAGCTATGTAGAACACTGTGCTTTGCTGTTACTGTGTTGGTTTTCTCAAGACACAAGTCTTGTTGGTTGTCTGAGTTTCCAGCGAGCAGAAAAGCTGCTGCAGACACTTTCTTGCCCCTTTTCCACAAGTGAAGTATATTTTGTACCAGTTGGTGTATTCCTCGTCTGCAGAGCAAGAGCAAAGGTTTTAGGATCTAAATTGCTTTTTTTCCATGGAAGAGCTATTAAGAACACTATGCTTTGCTGTTGCTGTGTTGGTTTGCAAGCAGAGAAGCTGCTGCAAACACTTTCTTGCTCCTTTTCCACTAGTGAAGTATATTTTGTACCAGTTGGTGTATTCCTCGTCTGGAGAGCAGGAGCAAAGGTTTTAGGAACCTAATTGCTTGATTTCCTTGGAAGAGATATGTAGAACACTGTGCTTTGCTGTTACTGTGTTGGTTTTCTCAAGACACAAGCCTTGTTAGTTGTATGTGTTTCCAGCGAGCAGAAAAGCTGCTGCAGACACTTTCTTTCCGTCTTTTCCACAAGTGAAGTCATATTTTGTACCAGTTGGTGTATTCCTCGTCTGCAGAGCAAGAGCAAAGGTTTTAGGATCTAAATTGCTTGTTTTCCATGGAAGAGCTATGTAGATCACTATGCTTTGCTGTTGCTGTGTTGGTTTCTCTAAACACACAAGCCTTGTTTGTTCCCTGTGTTTTTCAGCAAGCAGAGAAGCTCTTGAAGACACGTACCTGCTTTCTTCCCACTACTGACGTATATTTTGCACCAGTTGGTGTGTTCCTCGTCTGCAAAGCAAGAGCAAAGCGTTTTTAGGACCTAAATTGCTTGTTTCCATGGAAGAGCTATGTAGAACACTGTGCTTTGCTGTTACTGCAGTACTGGTTGGTTTTCTCAAGACACAAGGTCTTGTTGGTTGTCTGAGTTTCCAGCGAGCAGAAAAGCTGCTGCAGACACTTTCTTGCCCCTTTTCCACAAGTGAAGTATATTTTGTACCAGTTGGTGTATTCCTCGTCTGCAGAGCAAGAGCAAAGGTTTTAGGATCTAAATTGCTTGTTTTCCATGGAAGAGCTATGTAGAACACTATGGTTTTCGGTTTGCTGTGTTTGTTTCTCTCAAGACACAAGCCCTGTTTGTTTTCTGTGTTTTCAGCAAGCAGAGAAGCTGCTGCAGACACTTTCTTGCTCCTTTTTCCACTAGTCGAAGTATATTTTGTACCCAGTTGGTGTATTCCTCGTCTGCAGAGCAAGAGCAAAGGTTTTAGGATAGCAAAGGTTTTAGGATCTAAATTGCTTGTTTTCCATGGAAGAGCTATTAAGAACACTATGCTTTGCTGTTGCTGTGTTGGTTTTCTCAAGACACAAGCCCTGTTGGTGGTCTGTGTTTGCAGCAAGCAGAGAAGCTCTTGAAGACACGTACCTGCTTTCTCCACTACTGACGTATATTTTGTACCAGTTGGTGTGTTCCTCGTCTGCAAAGCAAGAGCTAATGTGTTAGGACCTAAATTGCTTGATTTCCATGGAAGAGCTCTGTAGAACACTATGCTTTGCTGTTGCTGTGTTGCTTTTCTCAAGACACAAGTCCTGTTGGTTGTCTGTGTTTGCAGCAAGCAGAGAAGCTGCTGCAGACACTTTCTTGCCCCTTTTCCACAAGTGAAGTATATTTTGTACCAGTTGGTGTGTTCCTCGTCTGCAGAGCAAGAGCAAAGGTTTTAGGATCTAAATTGCTTGTTTTCCATGGAAGAGCTATGTAGAACACTATGCTTTGCTGTTGCTGTGTTGGTTTTCTAAAGACACAAGTCCTGTTGGTTGTCTGTGTTTGCAGCAAGCAGAGAAGCTGCTGCAGACTCTTTCTTGCCCCTTTTCCACAAGTGAAGTATATTTTGTACCAGTTGGTGTGTTCCTCGTCTGCAGAGCAACAGCAAAGGTGTTAGGACCTAAATTGCTTGTTTTCCATGGAAGAGCTCTGTAGAACACTATGCTTTGCTGTTGCTGTGTCGGTTTTCTCAAGAAACAAACCCTGTTTGTTCTCTGTACTTGCAGCGAGCAGAGAAGCTCTTGAAGACACGTACCTGCTTTCTCCACTACTGACGTATATTTTGTACCAGTTGGTGTATTCCTCGTCTGGAGAGCAGGAGCAAAGGTTTTAGGACCTAAATTGCTTGATTTCCTTGGAAGAGATATGTAGAACACTGTGCTTTGCTGTTACTGTGTTGGTTTTCTCAAGACACAAGCCTTGTTAGTTGTATGTGTTTCCAGCGAGCAGAAAAGCTGCTGCAGACACTTTCTTGCCCCTTTTCCACTAGTGAAGTATATTTTGTACCAGTTGGTGTATTCCTCGTCTGCAGAGCAAGAGCAAAGGTTTTAGGATCTAAATTGCTTGTTTTCCATGGAAGAGCTATGTAGAACACCATGCTTTGCTGTTGCTGTGTTGGTTTTCTCAAGACACAAGTCCTGTTGGTTGTCTGTGTTTACAGCAAGCAGAGAAGCTGCTGCAGACACTTTCTTGCCCCTTTTTCACAAGTGAAGTATATTTTGTACCAGTTGGTGTATTCCTCGTCTGCAGAGACGGATCAAAGGTTTTAGGACTTTAATTGCTTGATTTCATTGGAAGAGCTATTAAGAACACTATGCTTTGCTGTTGCTGTGTTGGTTTTCTAAAGACACAAGCCCTGTTTGTTCCCTGTGTTTTCAGCAAGCAGAGAAGCTCTTGAAGACACGTACCTGCTTTCTCCACTACTGACGTATATTTTGTACCAGTTAGTGTGTTCCTCGTCTGCAGAGCAAGAGCAAAGGTTTTAGGACTTAAATTGCTTGATTTCCATGGAAGAGCTCTGTAGAACACTATGCTTTGCTGTTACTGTGTTGGTTTTCTCAAGACACAAGTCTTGTTGGTTGTCTGAGTTTCCAGCGAGCAGAAAAGCTGCTGCAGACACTTTCTTGCCCCTTTTCCACAAGTGAAGTATATTTTGTACCAGTTTGTGTATTCCCTCGTCTGCAGAGCAACAGCAAAGGTTTTAGGATCTAAATTGCTTGTTTTCCATAAGAGCTATGTAGAACACTATGGTTTTCGGTTGCTGTGTCGGTTTTCTAAAGACACAAACCCTGTTTGTTCCCTGTGTTTTCAGCAAGCAGAGAAGCTGCTGCAGACACTTTCTTGCTCCTTTTCCACTAGTGAAGTATATTTTGTACCAGTTGGTGTATTCCTCGTCTGGAGAGCAGGAGCAAAGGTTTTAAAACCTAAATTGCTTGATTTCCTTGGAAGAGATATGTAGAACACTGTGCTTTGCTGTTACTGTGTTGGTTTTCTCAAGACACAAGCCCTGTTGGTGGTCTGTGTTTGCAGCAAGCAGAGAAGCTCTTGAAGACACGTACCTGCTTTCTCCACTACTGACGTATATTTTGTACCAGTTGGTGTGTTCCTCGTCTGCAAAGCAAGAGCTAATGTGTTAGGACCTAAATTGCTTGATTTCCATGGAAGAGCTCTGTAGAACACTATGCTTTGCTGTTGCTGTGTTGGTTTTCTCAAGACACAAGTCCTGTTGGTTGTCTGTGTTTGCAGCAAGCAGAGAAGCTGCTGCAGACACTTTCTTGCCCCTTTTCCACAAGTGAAGTATATTTTGTACCAGTTGGTGTGTTCCTCGTCTGCAGAGCAAGAGCAAAGGTTTTAGGATCTAAATTGCTTGTTTTCCATGGAAGAGCTATGTAGAACACTATGCTTTGCTGTTGCTGTGTTGGTTTTCTAAAGACACAAGTCCTGTTGGTTGTCTGTGTTTGCAGCAAGCAGAGAAGCTGCTGCAGACTCTTTCTTGCCCCTTTTCCACAAGTGAAGTATATTTTGTACCAGTTGGTGTGTTCCTCGTCTGCAGAGCAAGAGCAAAGGTGTTAGGACCTAAATTGCTTGATTTCCATGGAAGAGCTCTGTAGAACACTATGCTTTGCTGTTGCTGTGTCGGTTTTCTCAAGAAACAAACCCTGTTTGTTCTCTGTACTTGCAGCGAGCAGAGAAGCTCTTGAAGACACGTACCTGCTTTCTCCACTACTGACGTATATTTTGTACCAGTTGGTGTATTCCTCGTCTGGAGAGCAAGATCAAAGGTTTTAGGACCTAAATTGCTTGATTTCCTTGGAAGAGATATGTAGAACACTGTGCTTTGCTGTTACTGTGTTGGTTTTCTCAAGACACAAGCCTTGTTAGTTGTATGTGTTTCCAGCGAGCAGAAAAGCTGCTGCAGACACTTTCTTCCCCCTTTTCCACAAGTGAAGTATATTTTGTACCAGGTAGTGTGTTCCTCGTCTGCAGAGACGGATCAAAGGTTTTAGGACTTAAATTGCTTGATTTCATTGGCAGAGCTATTAAGAACACTATGCTTTGCTGTTGCTGTGTTGGTTTTCTAAAGACACAAGCCCTGTTTGTTCCCTGTGTTTTCAGCAAGCAGAGAAGCTCTTGAAGACACGTACCTGCTTTCTCCACTACTGACGTATATTTTGTACCAGTTAGTGTGTTCCTCGTCTGCAGAGCAAGAGCAAAGGTTTTAGGACTTAAATTGCTTGATTTCCATGGAAGAGCTCTGTAGAACACTATGCTTTGCTGTTACTGTGTTGGTTTTCTCAAGACACAAGTCTTGTTGGTTGTCTGAGTTTCCAGCGAGCAGAAAAGCTGCTGCAGACACTTTCTTCCCCCTTTTCCACAAGTGAAGTATATTTTGTACCAGTTGGTGTATTCCTCGTCTGCAGAGCAAGAGCAAAGGTTTTAGGATCTAAATTGCTTGTTTTCCATAAGAGCTATGTAGAACACTATGCTTTGCTGTTGCTGTGTTGGTTTTCTAAAGACACAAACCCTGTTTGTTCCCTGTGTTTCTAGCGAGCAGAAAAGCTGCTGCAGACACTTTCTTGCCCCTTTTCCACAAGTGAAGTATATTTTGTACCAGTTGGTGTATTCCTCGTCTGCAGAGCAAGAGCAAAGGTTTTAGGATCTAAATTGCTTGTTTTCCATGGAAGAGCTATGTAGAACACTATGGTTTTCGGTTGCTGTGTTTGTTTTCTCAAGACACAAGCCCTGTTTGTTCTCTGTGTTTTCAGCAAGCAGAGAAGCTGCTGCAGACACTTTCTTGCTCCTTTTCCACTAGTGAAGTATATTTTGTACCAGTTGGTGTATTCCTCGTCTGCAGAGCAAGAGCAAAGGTTTTAGGATCTAAATTGCTTGTTTTCCATAGAAGAGCTATGTAGAACACTATGCTTTGCTGTTGCTGTGTTGGTTTTCTCAAGACACAAGCCCTGTTGGTGGTCTGTGTTTTCAGCAAGCAGAGAAGCTCTTGAAGACACGTACCTGCTTTCTCCACTACTGACGTATATTTTGTACCAGTTGGTGTGTTACTCGTCTGCAAAGCAAGAGCTAATGTGTTAGGACCTAAATTGCTTGATTTCCATGGAAGAGCTCTGTAGAACACTATGCTTTGCTGTTGCTGTGTTGCTTTTCTCAAGACACAAGTCCTGTTGGTTGTCTGTGTTTGCAGCAAGCAGAGAAGCTGCTGCAGACTCTTTCTTGCCCCTTTTCCACAAGTGAAGTATATTTTGTACCAGTTGGTGTATTCCTCGTCTGCAGAGCAAGAGCAAAGGTGTTAGGACCTAAATTGCTTGATTTCCATGGAAGAGCTCTGTAGAACACTATGCTTTGCTGTTGCTGTGTTGGTTTTCTCAAGAAACAAACCCTGTTTGTTCTCTGTACTTGCAGCGAGCAGAGAAGCTCTTGAAGACACGTACCTGCTTTCTCCACTACTGACGTATATTTTGTACCAGTTGGTGTATTCCTCGTCTGGAGAGCAGGAGCAAAGGTTTTAGGACCTAAATTGCTTGATTTCCTTGGAAGAGATATGTAGAACACTGTGCTTTGCTGTTACTGTGTTGGTTTTCTCAAGACACAAGCCTTGTTAGTTGTATGTGTTTCCAGCGAGCAGAAAAGCTGCTGCAGACACTTTCTTGCCCCTTTTCCACAAGTGAAGTATATTTTGTACCAGTTGGTGTATTCCTGGTCTGCAGAGCAAGAGCAAAGGTTTTAGGATCTAAATTGCTTGTTTTCCATGGAAGAGCTATGTAGAACACTATGGTTTTCGGTTGCTGTGTTTGTTTTCTCAAGACACAAGCCCTGTTTGTTCTCTGTGTTTTCAGCAAGCAGAGAAGCTGCTGCAGACACTTTCTTGCTCCTTTTCCACTAGTGAAGTATATTTTGTACCAGTTGGTGTATTCCTCGTCTGGAGAGCAGGAGCAAAGGTTTTAGGACCTAAATTGCTTGATTTCCTTGGAAGAGATATGTAGAACACTGTGCTTTGCTGTTACTGTGTTGGTTTTCTCAAGACACAAGCCTTGTTAGTTGTATGTGTTTCCAGCGAGCAGAAAAGCTGCTGCAGACACTTTCTTGCCCCTTTTCCACAAGTGAAGTATATTTTGTACCAGTTGGTGTATTCCTCGTCTGCAGAGCAAGAGCAAAGGTTTTAGGATCTAAATTGCTTGTTTTCCATGGAAGAGCTATGTAGAACACCATGCTTTGCTGTTGCTGTGTTGGTTTTCTCAAGACACAAGTCCTGTTGGTTGTCTGTGTTTTCAGCAAGCAGAGAAGCTCTTGAAGACACGTACCTGCTTTCTCCACTACTGACGTATATTTTGTACCAGTTGGTGTGTTCCTCGTCTGCAAAGCAAGAGCAAAGGTTTTAGGACTTAAATTGCTTGATTTCCTTGGAAGAGCTATGTAGAACACTGTGCTTTGCTGTTACTGTGTTGGTTTTCTCAAGACACAAGTCTTTTTTTTGTCTGAGTTTCCAGCGAGCAGAAAAGCTGCTGCAGACACTTTCTTGCCCCTTTTCCACAAGTGAAGTATATTTTGTACCAGTTGGTGTATTCCTCGTCTGCAGAGCAAGAGCAAAGGTTTTAGGATCTAAATTGCTTGTTTTCCATGGAAGAGCTATGTAGAACACTATGCTTTGCTGTTGCTGTGTTTGTTTTCTCAAGACACAAGCCCTGTTTGTTCTCTGTGTTTTCAGCAAGCAGAGAAGCTGCTGCAGACACTTTCTTGCTCCTTTTCCACTAGTGAAGTATATTTTGTACCAGTTGGTTTATTCCTCGTCTGCAGAGCAAGAGCAAAGGTTTTAGGATCTAAATTGCTTGTTTTCCATGGAAGAGCTATGTAGAACACTATGCTTTGCTGTTGCTGTGTTGGTTTTCTCAAGACACAAGTCCTGTTGGTTGTCTGTGTTTGCAGCAAGCAGAGAAGCTGCTGCAGACACTTTCTTGCCCCTTTTTCACAAGTGAAGTATATTTTGTACCAGTTGGTGTGTTCCTCGTCTGCAGAGACGGATCAAAGGTTTTAGGACTTAAATTGCTTGATTTCATTGGAAGAGCTATTAAGAACACTATGCTTTGCTGTTGCTGTGTTGGTTTTCTAAAGACACAAGCCCTGTTTGTTCCCTGTGTTTTCAGCAAGCAGAGAAGCTCTTGAAGACACGTACCTGCTTTCTCCACTACTGACGTATATTTTGTACCAGTTAGTGTGTTCCACGTCTGCAGAGAAAGAGCAAAGGTTTTAGGACTTAAATTGCTTGATTTCCATGGAAGAGCTCTGTAGAACACTATGCTTTGCTGTTACTGTGTTGGTTTTCTCAAGACACAAGTCTTGTTGGTTGTCTGAGTTTCCAGCGAGCAGAAAAGCTGCTGCAGACACTTTCTTGCCCCTTTTCCACAAGTGAAGTATATTTTGTACCAGTTGCTGTGTTCCTCGTCTGCAGAGCAAGAGCAAAGGTTTTAGGATCTAAATTGCTTGTTTTCCATGGAAGAGCTATGTAGAACACTATGGTTTTCGGTTGCTGTGTTTGTTTTCTCAAGACACAAGCCCTGTTTGTTCTCTGTGTTTTCAGCAAGCAGAGAAGCTGCTGCAGACACTTTCTTGCTCCTTTTCCACTAGTGAAGTATATTTTGTACCAGTTGGTGTATTCCTCGTCTGCAGAGCAAGAGCAAAGGTTTTAGAATCTAAATTGCTTGTTTTCCATGGAAGAGCTATTAAGAACACTATGCTTTGCTGTTGCTGTGTTGGTTTTCTCAAGACACAAGCCCTGTTGGTGGTCTGTGTTTGCAGCAAGCAGAGAAGCTCTTGAAGACACGTACCTGCTTTCTCCACTACTGACGTATATTTTGTACCAGTTGGTGTGTTCCTCGTCTGCAAAGCAAGAGCTAATGTGTTAGGACCTAAATTGCTTGATTTCCATGGAAGAGCTCTGTAGAACACTATGCTTTGCTGTTGCTGTGTTGGTTTCCTCAAGACACAAGTCCTGTTGGTTGTCTGTGTTTGCAGCAAGCAGAGAAGCTGCTGCAGACACTTTCTTGCCCCTTTTCCACAAGTGAAGTATATTTTGTACCAGTTGGTGTGTTCCTCGTCTGCAGAGCAAGAGCAAAGGTTTTAGGATCTAAATTGCTGGTTTTCCATGGAAGAGCTATGTAGAACACTATGCTTTGCTGTTGCTGTGTTGGTTTTCTCAAGACACAAGTCCTGTTGGTTGTCTGTGTTTGCAGCAAGCAGAGAAGCTGCTGCAGACACTTTCTTGCCCCTTTTCCACAAGTGAAGTATATTTTGTACCAGTTGGTGTATTCCTCGTCTGCAGAGCAAGAGCAAAGGTGTTAGGACCTAAATTTCTTGATTTCCATGGAAGAGCTCTGTAGAACACTATGCTTTGCTGTTGCTGTGTTGGTTTTCTCAAGAAACAAACCCTGTTTGTTCTCTGTACTTGCAGCGAGCAGAGAAGCTCTTGAAGACACGTACCTGCTTTCTCCACTACTGACGTATATTTTGTACCAGTTGGTGTATTCCTCGTCTGGAGAGCAGGAGCAATGGTTTTAGGACCTAAATTGCTTGATTTCCTTGGAAGAGATATGTAGAACACTGTGCTTTGCTGTTACTGTGTTGGTTTTCTCAAGACACAAGCCTTGTTAGTTGTATGTGTTTCCAGCGAGCAGAAAAGCTGCTGCAGACACTTTCTTGCCCCTTTTCCACAAGTGAAGTATATTTTGTACCAGTTGGTGTATTCCTCGTCTGCAGAGCAAGAGCAAAGGTTTTAGGATCTAAATTGCTTGTTTTCCATGGAAGAGCTATGTAGAACACTATGGTTTTCGGTTGCTGTGTTTGTTTTCTCAAGACACAAGCCCTGTTTGTTCTCTGTGTTTTCAGCAAGCAGAGAAGCTGCTGCAGACACTTTCTTGCTCCTTTTCCACTAGTGAAGTATATTTTGTACCAGTTTGTGTATTCCTCGTCTGCAGAGCAAGAGCAAAGGTTTTAGGATCTAAATTGCTTGTTTTCCATGGAAGAGCTATGTAGAACACTATGCTTTGCTGTTGCTGTGTTGGTTTTCTAAAGACACAAGTCCTGTTGGTTGTCTGTGTTTGCAGCAAGCAGAGAAGCTGCTGCAGACACTTTCTTGCCCCTTTTTCACAAGTGAAGTATATTTTGTACCAGTTGGTGTGTTCCTCGTCTGCAAAGCAAGAGCTAATGTGTTAGGACCTAAATTGCTTGATTTCCATGGAAGAGCTCTGTAGAACACTATGCTTTGCTGTTGCTGTGTTTGTTTTCTCAAGACACAAGTCCTGTTGGTTGTGTTTGCAGCAAGCAGAGAAGCTGCTGCAGACACTTTCTTGCCCCTTTTCCACAAGTGAAGTATATTTTGTACCAGTTGGTGTATTCCTCGTCTGCAGAGCAAGAGCAAAGGTGTTAGGACCTAAATTGCTTGATTTCCATGGAAGAGCTCTGTAGAACACTATGCTTTGCTGTTGCTGTGTTGGTTTTCTCAAGAAACAAACCCTGTTTGTTCTCTGTACTTGCAGCGAGCAGAGAAGCTCTTGAAGACACGTACCTGCTTTCTCCACTACTGACGTATATTTTGTACCAGTTGGTGTATTCCTCGTCTGGAGAGCAGGAGCAAAGGTTTTAGGACCTAAATTGCTTGATTTCCTTGGAAGAGATATGTAGAACACTGTGCTTTGCTGTTACTGTGTTGGTTTTCTCAAGACACAAGCTTTGTTAGTTGTATGTGTTTCCAGCGAGCAGAAAAGCTGCTGCAGACACTTTCTTGCCCCTTTTCCACAAGTGAAGTATATTTTGTACCAGTTGGTGTATTCCTGGTCTGCAGAGCAAGAGCAAAGGAGTTAGGACCTAAATTTCTTGATTTCCATGGAAGAGCTCTGTAGAACACTATGGTTTTCGGTTGCTGTGTTTGTTTTCTCAAGACACAAGCCCTGTTTGTTCCCTGTGTTTTCAGCAAGCAGAGAAGCTGCTGCAGACACTTTCTTGCTCCTTTTCCACAAGTGAAGTATATTTTGTACCAGTTGGTGTATTCCTCGTCTGGAGAGCAGGAGCAAAGGTTTTAGGACCTAAATTGCTTGATTTCCTTGGAAGAGATATGTAGAACACTGTGCTTTGCTGTTACTGTGTTGGTTTTCTCAAGACACAAGCCTTGTTAGTTGTATGTGTTTCCAGCGAGCAGAAAAGCTGCTGCAGACACTTTCTTGCCCCTTTTCCACAAGTGAAGTATATTTTGTACCAGTTGGTGTATTCCTGGTCTGCAGAGCAAGAGCAAAGGTTTTAGGATCTATATTGCTTGTTTTCCATGGAAGAGCTATTAAGAACACTATGCTTTGCTGTTGCTGTGTTGGTTTTCTAAACACACAAGCCCTGTTTGTTCCCTGTGTTTTCAGCAAGCAGAGAAGCTCTTGAAGACACGTACCTGCTTTCTCCACTACTGACGTATATTTTGTACCAGTTGGTGTGTTCCTCGTCTGCAAAGCAAGAGCAAAGGTTTTAGGACTTATATTGCTTGATTTCCTTGGAAGAGCTATGTAGAACACTGTGCTTTGCTGTTACTGTGTTGGTTTTCTCAAGACACAAGTCTTGTTGTTGTCTGAGTTTCCAGCGAGCAGAGAAGCTGCTGCAGACACTTTCTTGCTCCTTTTCCACAAGTGAAGTATATTTTGTACCAGTTGGTGTATTCCTCGTCTGCAGAGCAAGAGCAAAGGTTTTAGGATCTAAATTGCTTGTTTTCCATGGAAGAGCTATGTAGAACACTATGGTTTTCGGTTGCTGTGTTTGTTTTCTCAAGACACAAGCCCTGTTTTTTCTCTGTGTTTTCAGCAAGCAGAGAAGCTGCTGCAGACACTTTCTTGCTCCTTTTCCACTAGTGAAGTATATTTTGTACCAGTTGGTGTATTCCTCGTCTGCAGAGCAAGAGCAAAGGTTTTAGGATCTAAATTGCTTGTTTTCCATGGAAGAGCTATGTAGAACACTATGCTTTGCTGTTGCTGTGTTGGTTTTCTCAAGACACAAGCCCTGTTGGTGGTCTGTGTTTGCAGCAAGCAGAGAAGCTCTTGAAGACACGTACCTGCTTTCTCCACTACTGACGTATATTTTGTACCAGTTGGTGTGTTCCTCGTCTGCAAAGCAAGAGCTAATGTGTTAGGACCTAAATTGCTTGATTTCCATGGAAGAGCTCTGTAGAACACTATGCTTTGCTGTTGCTGTGTTGGTTTTCTCAAGACACAAGTCCTGTTGGTTGTCTGTGTTTGCAGCAAGCAGAGAAGCTCTTGAAGACACGTACCTGCTTTCTCCACTACTGACGTATATTTTGTACCAGTTGGTGTGTTCCTCGTCTGCAAAGCAAGAGCTAATGTGTTAGGACTTATATTGCTTGATTTCCTTGGAAGAGCTATGTAGAACACTATGCTTTGCTGTTGCTGTGTTGGTTTTTTAAAGACGCAAACCCTGTTTGTTCCCTGTGTTTTCAGCAAGCAGAGAAGCTGCTGCAGACACTTTCTTGCCCCTTTTCCACAAGTGAAGTATATTTTGTACCAGTTGGTGTATTCCTCGTCTGCAGAGCAAGAGCAAAGGTTTTAGGATCTAAATTGCTTGTTTTCCATGGAAGAGCTATGTAGAACACTATGCTTTGCTGTTGCTGTGTTGGTTTTCTCAAGACACAAGTCCTGTTGGTTGTCTGTGTTTTCAGCAAGCAGAGAAGCTGCTGCAGACACTTTCTTGCCCCTTTTCCACAAGTGAAGTATATTTTGTACCAGTTGGTGTGTTCCTCGTCTGCAGAGCAAGAGCAAAGGTGTTAGGACCTAAATTGCTTGATTTCCATGGAAGAGCTCTGTAGAACACTATGCTTTGCTGTTGCTGTGTCGGTTTTCTCAAGAAACAAAACCTGTTTGTTCTCTGTACTTGCAGCGAGCAGAGAAGCTCTTGAAGACACGTACCTGCTTTCTCCACTACTGACGTATATTTTGTACCAGTTGGTGTATTCCTCGTCTGGAGAGCAGGAGCAAAGGTTTTAGGACCTAAATTGCTTGATTTCCTTGGAAGAGATATGTAGAACACTGTGCTTTGCTGTTACTGTGTTGGTTTTCTCAAGACACAAGCCTTGTTAGTTGTATGTGTTTCCAGCGAGCAGAAAAGCTGCTGCAGACACTTTCTTGCCCCTTTTCCACTAGTGAAGTATATTTTGTACCAGTTGGTGTATTCCTCGTCTGCAGAGCAAGAGCAAAGGTTTTAGGATCTAAATTGCTTGTTTTCCATGGAAGAGCTATGTAGAACACTATGCTTTGCTGTTGCTGTGTTGGTTTTCTAAAGACACAAGCCCTGTTTGTTCCCTGTGTTTTCAGCAAGCAGAGAAGCTCTTGAAGACACGTACCTGCTTTCTCCACTACTGACGTATATTTTGTACCAGTTGGTGTGTTCCTCGTCTGCAAAGCAAGAGCAAAGGTTTTAGAACCTAAATTGCTTGATTTCCATGGAAGAGCTATGTAGAACACTGTGCTTTGCTGTTACTGTGTTGGTTTTCTCAAGACACAAGTCTTGTTGGTTGTCTGAGTTTCCAGCGAGCAGAAAAGCTGCTGCAGACACTTTCTTGCCCCTTTTCCACAAGTGAAGTATATTTTGTACCAGTTGGTGTATTCCTCGTCTGCAGAGCAAGAGCAAAGGTTTTAGGATCTAAATTGCTTGTTTTCCATGGAAGAGCTATGTAGAACACTATGGTTTTCGGTTGCTGTGTTTGTTTTCTCAAGACACAAGCCCTGTTTGTTCTCTGTGTTTTCAGCAAGCAGAGAAGCTGCTGCAGACACTTTCTTGCTCCTTTTCCACTAGTGAAGTATATTTTGTACCAGTTGGTGTATTCCTCGTCTGCAGAGCAAGAGCAAAGGTTTTAGGATCTAAATTGCTTGTTTTCCATGGAAGAGCTATGTAGAACACTATGCTTTGCTGTTGCTGTGTTGGTTTTCTCAAGACACAAGCCCTGTTGGTGGTCTGTGTTTGCAGCAAGCAGAGAAGCTCTTGAAGACACGTACCTGCTTTCTCCACTACTGACGTATATTTTGTACCAGTTGGTGTGTTCCTCGTCTGCAAAGCAAGAGCTAATGTGTTAGGACCTAAATTGCTTGATTTCCATGGAAGAGCTCTGTAGAACACTATGCTTTGCTGTTGCTGTGTTGGTTTTCTCAAGACACAAGTCCTGTTGGTTGTCTGTGTTTGCAGCAAGCAGAGAAGCTGCTGCAGACACTTTCTTGCCCCTTTTCCACAAGTGAAGTATATTTTGTACCAGTTGGTGTGTTCCTCGTCTGCAGAGCAAGAGCAAAGGTTTTAGGATCTAAATTGCTTGTTTTCCATGGAAGAGCTATGTAGAACACTATGCTTTGCTGTTGCTGTGTTGGTTTTCTAAAGACACAAGTCCTGTTGGTTGTCTGTGTTTGCAGCAAGCAGAGAAGCTGCTGCAGACACTTTCTTGCCCCTTTTCCACAAGTGAAGTATATTTTGTACCAGTTGGTGTATTCCTCGTCTGCAGAGCAAGAGCAAAGGTTTTAGGATCTAAATTGCTTGATTTCCATGGAAGAGCTATGTAGAACACTATGCTTTGCTGTTGCTGTGTTGGTTTTCTAAAGACACAAGTCCTGTTGGTTGTCTGTGTTTGCAGCAAGCAGAGAAGCTGCTGCAGACACTTTCTTGCCCCTTTTCCACAAGTGAAGTATATTTTGTACCAGTTGGTGTATTCCTCGTCTGCAGAGCAAGAGCAAAGGTTTTAGGATCTAAATTGCTTGTTTTCCATGGAAGAGCTATGTAGAACACTATGCTTTGCTGTTGCTGTGTTGGTTTTCTCAAGACACAAGCCCTGTTTGTTCTCTGTGTTTTCAGCAAGCAGAGAAGCTGCTGCAGACACTTTCTTGCTCCTTTTCCACTAGTGAAGTATATTTTGTACCAGTTTGTGTATTCCTCGTCTGCAGAGCAAGAGCAAAGGTTTTAGGATCTAAATTGCTTGTTTTCCATGGAAGAGCTATGTAGAACACTATGCTTTGCTGTTGCTGTGTTGGTTTTCTAAAGACACAAACCCTGTTTGTTCCCTGTGTTTTCAGCAAGCAGAGAAGCTGCTGCAGACACTTTCTTGCCCCTTTTCCACAAGTGAAGTATATTTTGTACCAGTTGGTGTATTCCTCGTCGCAGAGCAAGAGCAAAGGTTTTAGGATCTAAATTGCTTGTTTTCCATGGAAGAGCTATGTAGAACACTATGCTTTGCTGTTGCTGTGTTGGTTTTCTCAAGACACAAGTCCTGTTGGTTGTCTGTGTTTGCAGCAAGCAGAGAAGCTGCTGCAGACACTTTCTTGCCCCTTTTCCACAAGTGAAGTATATTTTGTACCAGTTGGTGTGTTCCTCGTCTGCAGAGCAAGAGCAAAGGTGTTAGGACCTAAATTGCTTGATTTCCATGGAAGAGCTCTGTAGAACACTATGCTTTGCTGTTGCTGTGTCGGTTTTCTCAAGAAACAAAACCTGTTTGTTCTCTGTACTTGCAGCGAGCAGAGAAGCTCTTGAAGACACGTACCTGCTTTCTCCACTACTGACGTATATTTTGTACCAGTTGGTGTATTCCTCGTCTGGAGAGCAGGAGCAAAGGTTTTTAGGACCTAAATTGCTTGATTTCCTTGGAAGAGATATGTAGAACACTGTGCTTTGCTGTTACTGTGTTGGTTTTCTCAAGACACAAGGTTGTTAGTTGTATGTGTTTCCAGCGAGCAGAAAAGCTGCTGCAGACACTTTCTTGCCCCTTTTCCACTAGTGAAGTATATTTTGTACCAGTTGGTGTATTCCTCGTCTGCAGAGCAAGAGCAAAGGTTTTAGGATCTAAATTGCTTGTTTTCCATGGAAGAGCTATGTAGAACACTATGCTTTGCTGTTGCTGTGTTGGTTTTCTAAAGAAACACACCCTGTTTGTTCCCTGTGTTTTCAGCAAGCAGAGAAGCTCTTGAAGACACGTACCTGCTTTCTCCACTACTGACGTATATTTTGTACCAGTTGGTGTGTTCCTCGTCTGCAAAGCAAGAGCAAAGGTTTTAGAACCTAAATTGCTTGATTTCCATGGAAGAGCTATGTAGAACACTGTGCTTTGCTGTTACTGTGTTGGTTTTCTCAAGACACAAGTCTTGTTGGTTGTCTGAGTTTCCAGCGAGCAGAAAAGCTGCTGCAGACACTTTCTTGCCCCTTTTCCACAAGTGAAGTATATTTTGTACCAGTTGGTGTATTCCTCGTCTGCAGAGCAAGAGCAAAGGTTTTAGGATCTAAATTGCTTGTTTTCCATGGAAGAGCTATGTAGAACACTATGGTTTTCGGTTGCTGTGTTTGTTTTCTCAAGACACAAGCCCTGTTTGTTCTCTGTGTTTTCAGCAAGCAGAGAAGCTGCTGCAGACACTTTCTTGCTCCTTTTCCACTAGTGAAGTATATTTTGTACCAGTTGGTGTATTCCTCGTCTGCAGAGCAAGAGCAAAGGTTTTAGGATCTAAATTGCTTGTTTTCCATGGAAGAGCTATGTAGAACACTATGCTTTGCTGTTGCTGTGTTGGTTTTCTCAAGACACAAGCCCTGTTGGTGGTCTGTGTTTGCAGCAAGCAGAGAAGCTCTTGAAGACACGTACCTGCTTTCTCCACTACTGACGTATATTTTGTACCAGTTGGTGTGTTCCTCCTCTGCAAAGCAAGAGCTAATGTGTTAGGACCTAAATTGCTTGATTTCCATGGAAGAGCTCTGTAGAACACTATGCTTTGCTGTTGCTGTGTTGGTTTTCTAAAGACACAAGTCCTGTTGGTTGTCTGTGTTTGCAGCAAGCAGAGAAGCTGCTGCAGACACTTTCTTGCCCCTTTTCCACAAGTGAAGTATATTTTGTACCAGTTGGTGTATTCCTCGTCTGCAGAGCAAGAGCAAAGGTTTTAGGATCTAAATTGCTTGATTTCCATGGAAGAGCTATGTAGAACACTATGCTTTGCTGTTGCTGTGTTGGTTTTCTAAAGACACAAGTCCTGTTGGTTGTCTGTGTTTGCAGCAAGCAGAGAAGCTGCTGCAGACACTTTCTTGCCCCTTTTCCACAAGTGAAGTATATTTTGTACCAGTTGGTGTATTCCTCGTCTGCAGAGCAAGAGCAAAGGTTTTAGGATCTAAATTGCTTGTTTTCCATGGAAGAGCTATGTAGAACACTATGCTTTGCTGTTGCTGTGTTGGTTTTCTAAAGACACAAACCCTGTTTGTTCCCTGTGTTTTCAGCAAGCAGAGAAGCTGCTGCAGACACTTTCTTGCCCCTTTTCCACAAGTGAAGTATATTTTGTACCAGTTGGTGTATTCCTCCTCTGCAGAGCAAGAGCAAAGGTTTTAGGATCTAAATTGCTTGTTTTCCATGGAAGAGCTATGTAGAACACTATGCTTTGCTGTTGCTGTGTTGGTTTTCTCAAGACACAAGCCCTGTTTGTTCTCTGTGTTTTCAGCAAGCAGAGAAGCTGCTGCAGACACTTTCTTGCTCCTTTTCCACTAGTGAAGTATATTTTGTACCAGTTTGTGTATTCCTCGTCTGCAGAGCAAGAGCAAAGGTTTTAGGATCTAAATTGCTTGTTTTCCATGGAAGAGCTATGTAGAACACTATGCTTTGCTGTTGCTGTGTTGGTTTTCTCAAGACACAAACCCTGTTTGTTCCCTGTGTTTTCAGCAAGCAGAGAAGCTGCTGCAGACACTTTCTTGCCCCTTTTCCACAAGTGAAGTATATTTTGTACCAGTTGGTGTATTCCTTGTCTGCAGAGCAAGAGCAAAGGTTTTAGGATCTAAATTGCTTGTTTTCCATGGAAGAGCTATGTAGAACACTATGCTTTGCTGTTGCTGTGTTGGTTTTCTCAAGACACAAGTCCTGTTGGTTGTCTGTGTTTGCAGCAAGCAGAGAAGCTGCTGCAGACACTTTCTTGCCCCTTTTCCACAAGTGAAGTATATTTTGTACCAGTTGGTGTATTCCTCGTCTGCAGAGCAAGAGCAAAGGTGTTAGGACCTAAATTTCTTGTTTTCCATGGAAGAGCTCTGTAGAACACTATGCTTTGCTGTTGCTGTGTCGGTTTTCTCAAGAAACAAACCCTGTTTGTTCTCTGTACTTGCAGTGAGCAGAGAAGCTCTTGAAGACACGTACCTGCTTTCTCCACTACTGACGTATATTTTGTACCAGTTGGTGTATTCCTCGTCTGGAGAGCATTAGCAAAGGTTTTAGGACCTAAATTGCTTGATTTCCTTGGAAGAGATATGTAGAACACTGTGCTTTGCTGTTACTGTGTTGGTTTTCTCAAGACACAAGCCTTGTTAGTTGTATGTGTTTCCAGCGAGCAGAAAAGCTGCTGCAGACACTTTCTTGCCCCTTTTCCACAAGTGAAGTATATTTTGTACCAGTTGGTGTATTCCTCGTCTGCAGAGCAAGAGCAAAGGTTTTAGGATCTAAATTGCTTGTTTTCCATGGAAGAGCTATGTAGAACACTATGGTTTTCGGTTGCTGTGTTTGTTTTCTCAAGACACAAGCCCTGTTTGTTCTCTGTGTTTTCAGCAAGCAGAGAAGCTCTTGAAGACACGTACCTGCTTTCTCCACTACTGACGTATATTTTGTACCAGTTGGTGTGTTCCTCGTCTGCAAAGCAAGAGCAAAGGTTTTAGGACTTAAATTGCTTGATTTCCTTGGAAGAGCTATGTAGAACACTGTGCTTTGCTGTTACTGTGTTGGTTTTCTCAAGACACAAGTCTTGTTTTTGTCTGTGTTTCCAGCGAGCAGAAAAGCTGCTGCAGACACTTTCTTGCCCCTTTTCCACAAGTGAAGTATATTTTGTACCAGTTGGTGTATTCCTCGTCTGCAGAGCAAGAGCAAAGGTTTTAGGATCTAAATTGCTTGTTTTCCATGGAAGAGCTATGTAGAACACTATGCTTTGCTGTTGCTGTGTTGGTTTTCTCAAGACACAAGCCCTGTTTGTTCCCTGTGTTTTCAGCAAGCAGAGAAGCTCTTGAAGACACGTACCTGCTTTCTCCACTACTGACGTATATTTTGTACCAGTTGGTGTGTTCCTCGTCTGCAGAGCAAGAGCAAAGGTTTTAGGACCTAAATTGCTTGATTTCCATGGAAGAGCTCTGTAGAACACTATGCTTTGCTGTTACTGTGTTGGTTTTCTCAAGACACAAGTCTTGTTGGTTGTCTGAGTTTCCAGCGAGCAGAAAAGCTGTTGCAGACACTTTCTTGCCCCTTTTCCACAAGTGAAGTATATTTTGTACCAGTTGGTGTATTCCTCGTCTGCAGAGCAAGAGCAAAGGTTTTAGGATCTAAATTGCTTGTTTTCCATGGAAGAGCTATGTAGAACACTATGCTTTGCTGTTGCTGTGTTGGTTTTCTCAAGACACAAGCCCTGTTTGTTCTCTGTGTTTTCAGCAAGCAGAGAAGCTGCTGCAGACACTTTCTTGCTCCTTTTCCACTAGTGAAGTATATTTTGTACCAGTTGGTGTATTCCTCGTCTGCAGAGCAAGAGCAAAGGTTTTAGGATCTAAATTGCTTGTTTTCCATGGAAGAGCTATGTAGAACACTATGCTTTGCTGTTGCTGTGTTGGTTTTCTCAAGACACAAGTCCTGTTGGTTGTCTGTGTTTGCAGCAAGCAGAGAAGCTGCTGCAGACACTTTCTTGCCCCTTTTCCACAAGTGAAGTATATTTTGTACCAGTTGGTGTATTCCTCGTCTGCAGAGCAAGAGCAAAGGTGTTAGGACCTAAATTTCTTGATTTCCATGGAAGAGCTATTAAGAACACTATGCTTTGCTGTTGCTGTGTCGGTTTTCTCAAGAAACACACCCTGTTTGTTCTCTGTACTTGCAGTGAGCAGAGAAGCTCTTGAAGACACGTACCTGCTTTCTCCACTACTGACGTATATTTTGTACCAGTTGGTGTATTCCTCGTCTGGAGAGCATTAGCAAAGGTTTTAGGACCTAAATTGCTTGATTTCCTTGGAAGAGATATGTAGAACACTGTGCTTTGCTGTTACTGTGTTGGTTTTCTCAAGACACAAGCCTTGTTAGTTGTATGTGTTTCCAGCGAGCAGAAAAGCTGCTGCAGACACTTTCTTGCCCCTTTTCCACAAGTGAAGTATATTTTGTACCAGTTGGTGTATTCCTCGTCTGCAGAGCAAGAGCAAAGGTTTTAGGATCTAAATTGCTTGTTTTCCATGGAAGAGCTATGTAGAACACTATGGTTTTCGGTTGCTGTGTTTGTTTTCTCAAGACACAAGCCCTGTTTGTTCGCTGTGTTTTCAGCAAGCAGAGAAGCTGCTGCAGACACTTTCTTGCTCCTTTTCCACAAGTGAAGTATATTTTGTACCAGTTGGTGTATTCCTCGTCTGGAGAGCAGGAGCAAAGGTTTTAGGACCTAAATTGCTTGATTTCCTTGGAAGAGCTATGTAGAACACTGTGCTTTTCTGTTACTGTGTTGGTTTTCTCAAGACACAAGCCTTGTTAGTTGTACGTGTTTCCAGCGAGCAGAAAAGCTGCTGCAGACACTTTCTTGCCCCTTTTCCACAAGTGAAGTATATTTTGTACCAGTTGGTTTATTCCTCGTCTGCAGAGCAAGAGCAAAGGTGTTAGGACCTAAATTTCTTGATTTCCATGGAAGAGCTCTGTAGAACACTATGCTTTGCTGTTGCTGTGTCGGTTTTCTCAAGAAACAAACCCTGTTTGTTCTCTGTACTTGCAGTGAGCAGAGAAGCTCTTGAAGACACGTACCTGCTTTCTCCACTACTGACGTATATTTTGTACCAGTTGGTGTATTCCTCGTCTGGAGAGCATTAGCAAAGGTTTTAGGACCTAAATTGCTTGATTTCCTTGGAAGAGCTATGTAGAACACTGTGCTTTGCTGTTACTGTGTTGGTTTTCTCAAGACACAAGCCTTGTTAGTTGTATGTGTTTCCATCGAGCAGAAAAGCTGCTGCAGACACTTTCTTGCCCCTTTTCCACTAGTGAAGTATATTTTGTACCAGTTGGTGTATTCCTCGTCTGCAGAGCAAGAGCAAAGGTTTTAGGATCTAAATTGCTTGTTTTCCATGGAAGAGCTATGTAGAACACTATGGTTTTCGGTTGCTGTGTTTGTTTTCTCAAGACACAAGCCCTGTTTGTTCTCTGTGTTTTCAGCAAGCAGAGAAGCTGCTGCAGACACTTTCTTGCTCCTTTTCCACTAGTGAAGTATATTTTGTACCAGTTGGTGTATTCCTCGTCTGGAGAGCAGGAGCAAAGGTTTTAGGACCTAAATTGCTTGATTTCCTTGGAAGAGATATGTAGAACACTGTGCTTTGCTGTTACTGTGTTGGTTTTCTCAAGACACAAGCCTTGTTAGTTGTACGTGTTTCCAGCGAGCAGAAAAGCTGCTGCAGACACTTTCTTCCCCCTTTTCCACAAGTGAAGTATATTTTGTACCAGTTTGTGTATTCCTCGTCTGCAGAGCAAGAGCAAAGGTTTTAGGATCTAAATTGCTTGTTTTCCATGGAAGAGCTATTAAGAACACTATGCTTTGCTGTTGCTGTGTTGGTTTTCTAAACACACAAGCCCTGTTTGTTCCCTGTGTTTTCAGCAAGCAGAGAAGCTCTTGAAGACACGTACCTGCTTTCTCCACTACTGACGTATATTTTGTACCAGTTGGTGTGTTCCTCGTCTGCAAAGCAAGAGCAAAGGTTTTAGGACTTAAATTGCTTGATTTCCTTGGAAGAGCTATGTAGAACACTGTGCTTTGCTGTTACTGTGTTGGTTTTCTCAAGACACAAGTCTTGTTGTTGTCTGAGTTTCCAGCGAGCAGAAAAGCTGCTGCAGACACTTTCTTGCCCCTTTTCCACAAGTGAAGTATATTTTGTACCAGTTGGTGTATTCCTGGTCTGCAGAGCAAGAGCAAAGGTTTTAGGATCTAAATTGCTTGTTTTCCATGGAAGAGCTATGTAGAACACTATGCTTTGCTGTTGCTGTGTTGGTTTTCTCAAGACACAAGCCCTGTTTGTTCCCTGTGTTTTCAGCAAGCAGAGAAGCTCTTGAAGACACGTACCTGCTTTCTCCACTACTGACGTATATTTTGTACCAGTTGGTGTGTTCCTCGTCTGCAGAGCAAGAGCAAAGGTTTTAGGACCTAAATTGCTTGATTTCCATGGAAGAGCTCTGTAGAACACTATGCTTTTCTGTTACTGTGTTGGTTTTCTCAAGACACAAGTCTTGTTGGTTGTCTGAGTTTCCAGCGAGCAGAAAAGCTGTTGCAGACACTTTCTTGCCCCTTTTCCACAAGTGAAGTATATTTTGTACCAGTTGGTGTATTCCTCGTCTGCAGAGCAAGAGCAAAGGTTTTAGGATCTAAATTGCTTGTTTTCCATGGAAGAGCTATGTAGAACACTATGCTTTGCTGTTGCTGTGTTGGTTTTCTCAAGACACAAGCCCTGTTTGTTCTCTGTGTTTTCAGCAAGCAGAGAAGCTGCTGCAGACACTTTCTTGCTCCTTTTCCACTAGTGAAGTATATTTTGTACCAGTTGGTGTATTCCTCGTCTGCAGAGCAAGAGCAAAGGTTTTAGGATCTAAATTGCTTGTTTTCCATGGAAGAGCTATGTAGAACACTATGCTTTGCTGTTGCTGTGTTGGTTTTCTCAAGACACAAACCCTGTTTTTTCCCTGTGTTTTCAGCAAGCAGAGAAGCTGCTGCAGACACTTTCTTGCCCCTTTTCCACAAGCGAAGTATATTTTGTACCAGTTGGTGTATTCCTTGTCTGCAGAGCAAGAGCAAAGGTTTTAGGATCTAAATTGCTTGTTTTCCATGGAAGAGCTATGTAGAACACTATGGTTTTCGGTTGCTGTGTTTGTTTTCTCAAGATACAAGCCCTGTTTTTTCTCTGTGTTTTCAGCAAGCAGAGAAGCTGCTGCAGACACTTTCTTGCTCCTTTTCCACTAGTGAAGTATATTTTGTACCAGTTGGTGTATTCCTCGTCTGCAGAGCAAGAGCAAAGGTTTTAGGATCTAAATTGCTTGTTTTCCATGGAAGAGCTATGTAGAACACTATGCTTTGCTGTTGCTGTGTTGGTTTTCTCAAGACACAAGCCCTGTTGGTGGTCTGTGTTTGCAGCAAGCAGAGAAGCTCTTGAAGACACGTACCTGCTTTCTCCACTACTGACGTATATTTTGTACCAGTTGGTGTGTTCCTCGTCTGCAAAGCAAGAGCTAATGTGTTAGGACCTAAATTGCTTGATTTCCATGGAAGAGCTCTGTAGAACACTATGCTTTGCTGTTGCTGTGTTGGTTTTCTCAAGACACAAGTCCTGTTGGTTGTCTGTGTTTGCAGCAAGCAGAGAAGCTCTTGAAGACACGTACCTGCTTTCTCCACTACTGACGTATATTTTGTACCAGTTGGTGTGTTCCTCGTCTGCAAAGCAAGAGCTAATGTGTTAGGACTTATATTGCTTGATTTCCTTGGAAGAGCTATGTAGAACACTATGCTTTGCTGTTGCTGTGTTGGTTTTTTAAAGACACAAACCCTGTTTGTTCCCTGTGTTTTCAGCAAGCAGAGAAGCTGCTGCAGACACTTTCTTGCCCCTTTTCCACAAGTGAAGTATATTTTGTACCAGTTGGTGTATTCCTCGTCTGCAGAGCAAGAGCAAAGGTTTTAGGATCTAAATTGCTTGTTTTCCATGGAAGAGCTATGTAGAACACTATGCTTTGCTGTTGCTGTGTTGGTTTTCTCAAGACACAAGTCCTGTTGGTTGTCTGTGTTTGCAGCAAGCAGAGAAGCTGCTGCAGACACTTTCTTGCCCCTTTTCCACAAGTGAAGTATATTTTGTACCAGTTGGTGTGTTCCTCGTCTGCAGAGCAAGAGCAAAGGTGTTAGGACCTAAATTGCTTGATTTCCATGGAAGAGCTCTGTAGAACACTATGCTTTGCTGTTGCTGTGTCGGTTTTCTCAAGAAACAAAACCTGTTTGTTCTCTGTACTTGCAGCGAGCAGAGAAGCTCTTGAAGACACGTACCTGCTTTCTCCACTACTGACGTATATTTTGTACCAGTTGGTGTATTCCTCGTCTGGAGAGCAGGAGCAAAGGTTTTAGGACCTAAATTGCTTGATTTCCTTGGAAGAGATATGTAGAACACTGTGCTTTGCTGTTACTGTGTTGGTTTTCTCAAGACACAAGCCTTGTTAGTTGTATGTGTTTCCAGCGAGCAGAAAAGCTGCTGCAGACACTTTCTTGCCCCTTTTCCACTAGTGAAGTATATTTTGTACCAGTTGGTGTATTCCTCGTCTGCAGAGCAAGAGCAAAGGTTTTAGGATCTAAATTGCTTGTTTTCCATGGAAGAGCTATGTAGAACACTATGCTTTGCTGTTGCTGTGTTGGTTTTCTAAAGACACAAGCCCTGTTTGTTCCCTGTGTTTTCAGCAAGCAGAGAAGCTCTTGAAGACACGTACCTGCTTTCTCCACTACTGACGTATATTTTGTACCAGTTGGTGTGTTCCTCGTCTGCAAAGCAAGAGCAAAGGTTTTAGAACCTAAATTGCTTGATTTCCATGGAAGAGTTATGTAGAACACTGTGCTTTGCTGTTACTGTGTTGGTTTTCTCAAGACACAAGTCTTGTTGGTTGTCTGAGTTTCCAGCGAGCAGAAAAGCTGCTGCAGACACTTTCTTGCCCCTTTTCCACAAGTGAAGTATATTTTGTACCAGTTGGTGTATTCCTCGTCTGCAGAGCAAGAGCAAAGGTTTTAGGATCTAAATTGCTTGTTTTCCATGGAAGAGCTATGTAGAACACTATGGTTTTCGGTTGCTGTGTTTGTTTTCTCAAGACACAAGCCCTGTTTGTTCTCTGTGTTTTCAGCAAGCAGAGAAGCTGCTGCAGACACTTTCTTGCTCCTTTTCCACTAGTGAAGTATATTTTGTACCAGTTTGTGTATTCCTCGTCTGCAGAGCAAGAGCAAAGGTTTTAGGATCTAAATTGCTTGTTTTCCATGGAAGAGCTATGTAGAACACTATGCTTTGCTGTTGCTGTGTTGGTTTTCTCAAGACACAAGCCCTGTTGGTGGTCTGTGTTTGCAGCAAGCAGAGAAGCTCTTGAAGACACGTACCTGCTTTCTCCACTACTGACGTATATTTTGTACCAGTTGGTGTGTTCCTCGTCTGCAAAGCAAGAGCTAATGTGTTAGGACCTAAATTGCTTGATTTCCATGGAAGAGCTCTGTAGAACACTATGCTTTGCTGTTGCTGTGTTGGTTTTCTCAAGACACAAGTCCTGTTGGTTGTCTGTGTTTGCAGCAAGCAGAGAAGCTGCTGCAGACACTTTCTTGCCCCTTTTCCACAAGTGAAGTATATTTTGTACCAGTTGGTGTGTTCCTCGTCTGCAGAGCAAGAGCAAAGGTTTTAGGATCTAAATTGCTTGTTTTCCATGGAAGAGCTATGTAGAACACTATGCTTTGCTGTTGCTGTGTTGGTTTTCTCAAGACACAAGCCCTGTTTGTTCTCTGTGTTTTCAGCAAGCAGAGAAGCTGCTGCAGACACTTTCTTGCTCCTTTTCCACTAGTGAAGTATATTTTGTACCAGTTGGTGTATTCCTCGTCTGCAGAGCAAGAGCAAAGGTTTTAGGATCTAAATTGCTTGTTTTCCATGGAAGAGCTATGTAGAACACTATGCTTTGCTGTTGCTGTGTTGGTTTTCTAAAGACACAAACCCTGTTTGTTCCCTGTGTTTTCAGCAAGCAGAGAAGCTGCTGCAGACACTTTCTTGCCCCTTTTCCACTAGTGAAGTATATTTTGTACCAGTTGGTGTATTCCTTGTCTGCAGAGCAAGAGCAAAGGTTTTAGGATCTAAATTGCTTGTTTTCCATGGAAGAGCTATGTAGAACACTATGGTTTTCGGTTGCTGTGTTTGTTTTCTCAAGACACAAGCCCTGTTTTTTCTCTGTGTTTTCAGCAAGCAGAGAAGCTGCTGCAGACACTTTCTTGCTCCTTTTCCACTAGTGAAGTATATTTTGTACCAGTTGGTGTATTCCTCGTCTGCAGAGCAAGAGCAAAGGTTTTAGGATCTAAATTGCTTGTTTTCCATGGAAGAGCTATGTAGAACACTATGCTTTGCTGTTGCTGTGTTGGTTTTCTCAAGACACAAGCCCTGTTGGTGGTCTGTGTTTGCAGCAAGCAGAGAAGCTCTTGAAGACACGTACCTGCTTTCTCCACTACTGACGTATATTTTGTACCAGTTGGTGTGTTCCTCGTCTGCAAAGCAAGAGCTAATGTGTTAGGACCTAAATTGCTTGATTTCCATGGAAGAGCTCTGTAGAACACTATGCTTTGCTGTTGCTGTGTTGGTTTTCTCAAGACACAAGTCCTGTTGGTTGTCTGTGTTTGCAGCAAGCAGAGAAGCTCTTGAAGACACGTACCTGCTTTCTCCACTACTGACGTATATTTTGTACCAGTTGGTGTGTTCCTCGTCTGCAAAGCAAGAGCTAATGTGTTAGGACTTATATTGCTTGATTTCCTTGGAAGAGCTATGTAGAACACTATGCTTTGCTGTTGCTGTGTTGGTTTTTTAAAGACACAAACCCTGTTTGTTCCCTGTGTTTTCAGCAAGCAGAGAAGCTGCTGCAGACACTTTCTTGCCCCTTTTCCACAAGTGAAGTATATTTTGTACCAGTTGGTGTATTCCTCGTCTGCAGAGCAAGGGCAAAGGTTTTAGGATCTAAATTGCTTGTTTTCCATGGAAGAGCTATGTAGAACACTATGCTTTGCTGTTGCTGTGTTGGTTTTCTCAAGACACAAGTCCTGTTGGTTGTCTGTGTTTGCAGCAAGCAGAGAAGCTGCTGCAGACACTTTCTTGCCCCTTTTCCACAAGTGAAGTATATTTTGTACCAGTTGGTGTGTTCCTCGTCTGCAGAGCAAGAGCAAAGGTGTTAGGACCTAAATTGCTTGATTTCCATGGAAGAGCTCTGTAGAACACTATGCTTTGCTGTTGCTGTGTCGGTTTTCTCAAGAAACAAAACCTGTTTGTTCTCTGTACTTGCAGCGAGCAGAGAAGCTCTTGAAGACACGTACCTGCTTTCTCCACTACTGACGTATATTTTGTACCAGTTGGTGTATTCCTCGTCTGGAGAGCAGGAGCAAAGGTTTTAGGACCTAAATTGCTTGATTTCCTTGGAAGAGATATGTAGAACACTGTGCTTTGCTGTTACTGTGTTGGTTTTCTCAAGACACAAGCCTTGTTAGTTGTATGTGTTTCCAGCGAGCAGAAAAGCTGCTGCAGACACTTTCTTGCCCCTTTTCCACTAGTGAAGTATATTTTGTACCAGTTGGTGTATTCCTCGTCTGCAGAGCAAGAGCAAAGGTTTTAGGATCTAAATTGCTTGTTTTCCATGGAAGAGCTATGTAGAACACTATGCTTTGCTGTTGCTGTGTTGGTTTTCTAAAGACACAAGCCCTGTTTGTTCCCTGTGTTTTCAGCAAGCAGAGAAGCTCTTGAAGACACGTACCTGCTTTCTCCACTACTGACGTATATTTTGTACCAGTTGGTGTGTTCCTCGTCTGCAAAGCAAGAGCAAAGGTTTTAGAACCTAAATTGCTTGATTTCCATGGAAGAGTTATGTAGAACACTGTGCTTTGCTGTTACTGTGTTGGTTTTCTCAAGACACAAGTCTTGTTGGTTGTCTGAGTTTCCAGCGAGCAGAGAAGCTGCTGCAGACACTTTCTTGCCCCTTTTCCACAAGTGAAGTATATTTTGTACCAGTTGGTGTATTCCTCGTCTGCAGAGCAAGAGCAAAGGTTTTAGGATCTAAATTGCTTGTTTTCCATGGAAGAGCTATGTAGAACACTATGGTTTTCGGTTGCTGTGTTTGTTTTCTCAAGACACAAGCCCTGTTTGTTCTCTGTGTTTTCAGCAAGCAGAGAAGCTGCTGCAGACACTTTCTTGCTCCTTTTCCACTAGTGAAGTATATTTTGTACCAGTTGGTGTATTCCTCGTCTGCAGAGCAAGAGCAAAGGTTTTAGGATCTAAATTGCTTGTTTTCCATGGAAGAGCTATGTAGAACACTATGCTTTGCTGTTGCTGTGTTGGTTTTCTCAAGACACAAGCCCTGTTGGTGGTCTGTGTTTGCAGCAAGCAGAGAAGCTCTTGAAGACACGTACCTGCTTTCTCCACTACTGACGTATATTTTGTACCAGTTGGTGTGTTCCTCGTCTGCAAAGCAAGAGCTAATGTGTTAGGACCTAAATTGCTTGATTTCCATGGAAGAGCTCTGTAGAACACTATGCTTTGCTGTTGCAGTGTTGGTTTTCTCAAGACACAAGTCCTGTTGGTTGTCTGTGTTTGCAGCAAGCAGAGAAGCTGCTGCAGACACTTTCTTGCCCCTTTTCCACAAGTGAAGTATATTTTGTACCAGTTGGTGTGTTCCTCGTCTGCAGAGCAAGAGCAAAGGTTTTAGGATCTAAATTGCTTGTTTTCCATGGAAGAGCTATGTAGAACACTATGCTTTGCTGTTGCTGTGTTGGTTTTCTAAAGACACAAGTCCTGTTGGTTGTCTGTGTTTGCAGCAAGCAGAGAAGCTGCTGCAGACACTTCCTTGCCCCTTTTCCACAAGTGAAGTATATTTTGTACCAGTTGGTGTATTCCTCGTCTGCAGAGCAAGAGCAAAGGTTTTAGGATCTAAATTGCTTGATTTCCATGGAAGAGCTATGTAGAACACTATGCTTTGCTGTTGCTGTGTTGGTTTTCTAAAGACACAAGTCCTGTTGGTTGTCTGTGTTTGCAGCAAGCAGAGAAGCTGCTGCAGACACTTTCTTGCCCCTTTTCCACTAGTGAAATATATTTTGTACCAGTTTGTGTATTCCTCGTCTGCAGAGCAAGAGCAAAGGTTTTAGGATCTAAATTGCTTGTTTTCCATGGAAGAGCTATGTAGAACACTATGCTTTGCTGTTGCTGTGTTGGTTTTCTCAAGACACAAACCCTGTTTGTTCCCTGTGTTTTCAGCAAGCAGAGAAGCTGCTGCAGACACTTTCTTGCCCCTTTTCCACAAGTGAAGTATATTTTGTACCAGTTGGTGTATTCCTCGTCTGCAGAGCAAGAGCAAAGGTTTTAGGATCTAAATTGCTTGTTTTCCATGGAAGAGCTATGTAGAACACTATGCTTTGCTGTTGCTGTGTTGGTTTTCTCAAGACACAAGTCCTGTTGGTTGTCTGTGTTTGCAGCAAGCAGAGAAGCTGCTGCAGACACTTTCTTGCCCCTTTTCCACAAGTGAAGTATATTTTGTACCAGTTGGTGTATTCCTCGTCTGCAGAGCAAGAGCAAAGGTGTTAGGACCTAAATTTCTTGATTTCCATGGAAGAGCTCTGTAGAACACTATGCTTTGCTGTTGCTGTGTCGGTTTTCTCAAGAAACAAACCCTGTTTGTTCTCTGTACTTGCAGTGAGCAGAGAAGCTCTTGAAGACACGTACCTGCTTTCTCCACTACTGACGTATATTTTGTACCAGTTGGTGTGTTCCTCGTCTGGAGAGCATTAGCAAAGGTTTTAGGACCTAAATTGCTTGATTTCCTTGGAAGAGATATGTAGAACACTGTGCTTTGCTGTTACTGTGTTGGTTTTCTCAAGACACAAGCCTTGTTAGTTGTATGTGTTTCCAGCGAGCAGAAAAGCTGCTGCAGACACTTTCTTGCCCCTTTTCCACAAGTGAAGTATATTTTGTACCAGTTGGTGTATTCCTCGTCTGCAGAGCAAGAGCAAAGGTTTTAGGATCTAAATTGCTTGTTTTCCATGGAAGAGCTATGTAGAACACTATGGTTTTCGGTTGCTGTGTTTGTTTTCTCAAGACACAAGCCCTGTTTGTTCTCTGTGTTTTCAGCAAGCAGAGAAGCTCTTGAAGACACGTACCTGCTTTCTCCACTACTGACGTATATTTTGTACCAGTTGGTGTGTTCCTCGTCTGCAAAGCAAGAGCAAAGGTTTTAGGACTTAAATTGCTTGATTTCCTTGGAAGAGCTATGTAGAACACTGTGCTTTGCTGTTACTGTGTTGGTTTTCTCAAGACACAAGTCTTGTTGTTGTCTGTGTTTCCAGCGAGCAGAAAAGCTGCTGCAGACACTTTCTTGCCCCTTTTCCACAAGTGAAGTATATTTTGTACCAGTTGGTGTATTCCTCGTCTGCAGAGCAAGAGCAAAGGTTTTAGGATCTAAATTGCTTGTTTTCCATGGAAGAGCTATGTAGAACACTATGCTTTGCTGTTGCTGTGTTGGTTTTCTCAAGACACAAGCCCTGTTTGTTCCCTGTGTTTTCAGCAAGCAGAGAAGCTCTTGAAGACACGTACCTGCTTTCTCCACTACTGACGTATATTTTGTACCAGTTGGTGTGTTCCTCGTCTGCAGAGCAAGAGCAAAGGTTTTAGGACCTAAATTGCTTGATTTCCATGGAAGAGCTCTGTAGAACACTATGCTTTTCTGTTACTGTGTTGGTTTTCTCAAGACACAAGTCTTGTTGGTTGTCTGAGTTTCCAGCGAGCAGAAAAGCTGTTGCAGACACTTTCTTGCCCCTTTTCCACAAGTGAAGTATATTTTGTACCAGTTGGTGTATTCCTCGTCTGCAGAGCAAGAGCAAAGGTTTTAGGATCTAAATTGCTTGTTTTCCATGGAAGAGCTATGTAGAACACTATGCTTTGCTGTTGCTGTGTTGGTTTTCTCAAGACACAAGCCCTGTTTGTTCTCTGTGTTTTCAGCAAGCAGAGAAGCTGCTGCAGACACTTTCTTGCTCCTTTTCCACTAGTGAAGTATATTTTGTACCAGTTGGTGTATTCCTCGTCTGCAGAGCAAGAGCAAAGGTTTTAGGATCTAAATTGCTTGTTTTCCATGGAAGAGCTCTGTAGAACACTATGCTTTGCTGTTGCTGTGTTGGTTTTCTCAAGACACAAGTCCTGTTGGTTGTCTGTGTTTGCAGCAAGCAGAGAAGCTGCTGCAGACACTTTCTTGCCCCTTTTCCACAAGTGAAGTATATTTTGTACCAGTTGGTGTATTCCTCGTCTGCAGAGCAAGAGCAAAGGTGTTAGGACCTAAATTTCTTGATTTCCATGGAAGAGCTATTAAGAACACTATGCTTTGCTGTTGCTGTGTCGGTTATCTCAAGAAACACACCCTGTTTGTTCTCTGTACTTGCAGTGAGCAGAGAAGCTCTTGAAGACACGTACCTGCTTTCTCCACTACTGACGTATATTTTGTACCAGTTGGTGTATTCCTCGTCTGGAGAGCATTAGCAAAGGTTTTAGGACCTAAATTGCTTGATTTCCTTGGAAGAGATATGTAGAACACTGTGCTTTGCTGTTACTGTGTTGGTTTTCTCAAGACACAAGCCTTGTTAGTTGTATGTGTTTCCAGCGAGCAGAAAAGCTGCTGCAGACACTTTCTTGCCCCTTTTCCACATGTGAAGTATATTTTGTACCAGTTGGTGTATTCCTCGTCTGCAGAGCAAGAGCAAAGGTTTTAGGATCTAAATTGCTTGTTTTCCATGGAAGAGCTATGTAGAACACTATGGTTTTCGGTTGCTGTGTTTGTTTTCTCAAGACACAAGCCCTGTTTGTTCTCTGTGTTTTCAGCAAGCAGAGAAGCTGCTGCAGACACTTTCTTGCTCCTTTTCCACTAGTGAAGTATATTTTGTACCAGTTGGTGTATTCCTCGTCTGGAGAGCAGGAGCAAAGGTTTTAGGACCTAAATTGCTTGATTTCCTTGGAAGAGATATGTAGAACACTGTGCTTTGCTGTTACTGTGTTGGTTTTCTCAAGACACAAGCCTTGTTAGTTGTACGTGTTTCCAGCGAGCAGAAAAGCTGCTGCAGACACTTTCTTGCCCCTTTTCCACAAGTGAAGTATATTTTGTACCAGTTTGTGTATTCCTCGTCTGCAGAGCAAGAGCAAAGGTTTTAGGATCTAAATTGCTTGTTTTCCATGGAAGAGCTCTGTAGAACACTATGCTTTGCTGTTGCTGTGTTGGTTTTCTAAACACACAAGCCCTGTTTGTTCCCTGTGTTTTCAGCAAGCAGAGAAGCTCTTGAAGACACGTACCTGCTTTCTCCACTACTGACGTATATTTTGTACCAGTTGGTGTGTTCCTCGTCTGCAAAGCAAGAGCAAAGGTTTTAGGACTTAAATTGCTTGATTTCCTTGGAAGTGCTATGTAGAACACTGTGCTTTGCTGTTACTGTGTTGGTTTTCTCAAGACACAAGTCTTGTTGTTGTCTGAGTTTCCAGCGAGCAGAAAAGCTGCTGCAGACACTTTCTTGCCCCTTTTCCACAAGTGAAGTATATTTTGTACCAGTTGGTGTATTCCTCGTCTGCAGAGCAAGAGCAAAGGTTTTAGGATCTAAATTGCTTGTTTTCCATGGAAGAGCTATGTAGAACACTATGGTTTTCAGTTGCTGTGTTTGTTTTCTCAAGACACAAGCCCTGTTTGTTCTCTGTGTTTTCAGCAAGCAGAGAAGCTGCTGCAGACACTTTCTTGCTCCTTTTCCACTAGTGAAGTATATTTTGTACCAGTTGGTGTATTCCTCGTCTGCAGAGCAAGAGCAAAGGTTTTAGGATCTAAATTGCTTGTTTTCCATGGAAGAGCTATGTAGAACACTAAGCTTTGCTGTTGCTGTGTTGGTTTTCTCAAGACACAAGCCCTGTTGGTGGTCTGTGTTTGCAGCAAGCAGAGAAGCTCTTGAAGACACGTACCTGCTTTCTCCACTACTGACGTATATTTTGTACCAGTTGGTGTGTTCCTCGTCTGCAAAGCAAGAGCTAATGTGTTAGGACCTAAATTGCTTGATTTCCATGGAAGAGCTCTGTAGAACACTATGCTTTGCTGTTGCTGTGTTGGTTTTCTCAAGACACAAGTCCTGTTGGTTGTCTGTGTTTGCAGCAAGCAGAGAAGCTGCTGCAGACACTTTCTTGCCCCTTTTCCACAAGTGAAGTATATTTTGTACCAGTTGGTGTATTCCTCGTCTGCAGAGCAAGAGCAAAGGTTTCAGGATCTAAATTGCTTGTTTTCCATGGAAGAGCTATGTAGAACACTATGCTTTGCTGTTGCTGTGTTGGTTTTCTAAAGACACAAGTCCTGTTGGTTGTCTGTGTTTGCAGCAAGCAGAGAAGCTGCTGCAGACACTTTCTTGCCCCTTTTCCACAAGTGAAGTATATTTTGTACCAGTTGGTGTATTCCTCGTCTGCAGAGCAAGAGCAAAGGTTTTAGGATCTAAATTGCTTAATTTCCATGGAAGAGCTCTGTAGAACACTATGCTTTGCTGTTGCTGTGTTGGTTTTCTCAAGACACAAGTCCTGTTGGTTGTCTGTGTTTGCAGCAAGCAGAGAAGCTGCTGCAGACACTTTCTTGCCCCTTTTCCACAAGTGAAGTATATTTTGTACCAGTTGGTGTATTCCTCGTCTGCAGAGCAAGAGCAAAGGTTTTAGGATCTAAATTGCTTGTTTTCCATGGAAGAGCTATGTAGAACACTATGCTTTGCTGTTGCTGTGTTGGTTTTCTAAAGACACAAACCCTGTTTGTTCCCTGTGTTTTCAGCAAGCAGAGAAGCTGCTGCAGACACTTTCTTGCCCCTTTTCCACAAGTGAAGTATATTTTGTACCAGTTGGTGTATTCCTCGTCTGCAGAGCAAGAGCAAAGGTTTTAGGATCTAAATTGCTTGTTTTCCATGGAAGAGCTCTGTAGAACACTATGCTTTGCTGTTGCTGTGTTGGTTTTCTCAAGACACAAGTCCTGTTGGTTGTCTGTGTTTGCAGCAAGCAGAGAAGCTGCTGCAGACACTTTCTTGCCCCTTTTCCACAAGTGAAGTATATTTTGTACCAGTTGGTGTGTTCCTCGTCTGCAGAGCAAGAGCAAAGGTGTTAGGACCTAAATTGCTTGATTTCCATGGAAGAGCTCTGTAGAACACTATGCTTTGCTGTTGCTGTGTCGGTTTTCTCAAGAAACAAACCCTGTTTGTTCTCTGTACTTGCAGCGAGCAGAGAAGCTCTTGAAGACACGTACCTGCTTTCTCCACTACTGACGTATATTTTGTACCAGTTGGTGTATTCCTCGTCTGGAGAGCAGGAGCAAAGGTTTTAGGACCTAAATTGCTTGATTTCCTTGGAAGAGATATGTAGAACACTGTGCTTTGCTGTTACTGTGTTGGTTTTCTCAAGACACAAGCCTTGTTAGTTGTATGTGTTTCCAGCGAGCAGAAAAGCTGCTGCAGACACTTTCTTGCCCCTTTTCCACAAGTGAAGTATATTTTGTACCAGTTGGTGTATTCCTCGTCTGCAGAGCAAGAGCAAAGGTTTTAGGATCTAAATTGCTTGTTTTCCATGGAAGAGCTATGTAGAACACTATGCTTTGCTGTTGCTGTGTTGGTTTTCTAAAGACACAAGCCCTGTTTGTTCCCTGTGTTTTCAGCAAGCAGAGAAGCTCTTGAAGACACGTACCTGCTTTCTCCACTACTGACGTATATTTTGTACCAGTTGGTGTGTTCCTCGTCTGCAAAGCAAGAGCAAAGGTTTTAGAACCTAAATTGCTTGATTTCCATGGAAGAGTTATGTAGAACACTGTGCTTTGCTGTTACTGTGTTGGTTTTCTCAAGACACAAGTCTTGTTGGTTGTCTGAGTTTCCAGCGAGCAGAGAAGCTGCTGCAGACACTTTCTTGCCCCTTTTCCACAAGTGAAGTATATTTTGTACCAGTTGGTGTATTCCTCGTCTGCAGAGCAAGAGCAAAGGTTTTAGGATCTAAATTGCTTGTTTTCCATGGAAGAGCTATGTAGAACACTATGGTTTTCGGTTGCTGTGTTTGTTTTCTCAAGACACAAGCCCTGTTTGTTCTCTGTGTTTTCAGCAAGCAGAGAAGCTGCTGCAGACACTTTCTTGCTCCTTTTCCACTAGTGAAGTATATTTTGTACCAGTTGGTGTATTCCTCGTCTGCAGAGCAAGAGCAAAGGTTTTAGGATCTAAATTGCTTGTTTTCCATGGAAGAGCTATGTAGAACACTATGCTTTGCTGTTGCTGTGTTGGTTTTCTCAAGACACAAGCCCTGTTGGTGGTCTGTGTTTGCAGCAAGCAGAGAAGCTCTTGAAGACACGTACCTGCTTTCTCCACTACTGACGTATATTTTGTACCAGTTGGTGTGTTCCTCGTCTGCAAAGCAAGAGCTAATGTGTTAGGACCTAAATTGCTTGATTTCCATGGAAGAGCTCTGTAGAACACTATGCTTTGCTGTTGCAGTGTTGGTTTTCTCAAGACACAAGTCCTGTTGGTTGTCTGTGTTTGCAGCAAGCAGAGAAGCTGCTGCAGACACTTTCTTGCCCCTTTTCCACAAGTGAAGTATATTTTGTACCAGTTGGTGTGTTCCTCGTCTGCAGAGCAAGAGCAAAGGTTTTAGGATCTAAATTGCTTGTTTTCCATGGAAGAGCTATGTAGAACACTATGCTTTGCTGTTGCTGTGTTGGTTTTCTAAAGACACAAGTCCTGTTGGTTGTCTGTGTTTGCAGCAAGCAGAGAAGCTGCTGCAGACACTTCCTTGCCCCTTTTCCACAAGTGAAGTATATTTTGTACCAGTTGGTGTATTCCTCGTCTGCAGAGCAAGAGCAAAGGTTTTAGGATCTAAATTGCTTGATTTCCATGGAAGAGCTATGTAGAACACTATGCTTTGCTGTTGCTGTGTTGGTTTTCTAAAGACACAAGTCCTGTTGGTTGTCTGTGTTTGCAGCAAGCAGAGAAGCTGCTGCAGACACTTTCTTGCCCCTTTTCCACTAGTGAAATATATTTTGTACCAGTTTGTGTATTCCTCGTCTGCAGAGCAAGAGCAAAGGTTTTAGGATCTAAATTGCTTGTTTTCCATGGAAGAGCTATGTAGAACACTATGCTTTGCTGTTGCTGTGTTGGTTTTCTCAAGACACAAACCCTGTTTGTTCCCTGTGTTTTCAGCAAGCAGAGAAGCTGCTGCAGACACTTTCTTGCTCCTTTTCCACAAGTGAAGTATATTTTGTACCAGTTGGTGTATTCCTCGTCTGCAGAGCAAGAGCAAAGGTTTTAGGATCTAAATTGCTTGTTTTCCATGGAAGAGCTATGTAGAACACTATGCTTTGCTGTTGCTGTGTTGGTTTTCTCAAGACACAAGTCCTGTTGGTTGTCTGTGTTTGCAGCAAGCAGAGAAGCTGCTGCAGACACTTTCTTGCCCCTTTTCCACAAGTGAAGTATATTTTGTACCAGTTGGTGTATTCCTCGTCTGCAGAGCAAGAGCAAAGGTGTTAGGACCTAAATTTCTTGATTTCCATGGAAGAGCTCTGTAGAACACTATGCTTTGCTGTTGCTGTGTCGGTTTTCTCAAGAAACAAACCCTGTTTGTTCTCTGTACTTGCAGTGAGCAGAGAAGCTCTTGAAGACACGTACCTGCTTTCTCCACTACTGACGTATATTTTGTACCAGTTGGTGTGTTCCTCGTCTGGAGAGCATTAGCAAAGGTTTTAGGACCTAAATTGCTTGATTTCCTTGGAAGAGATATGTAGAACACTGTGCTTTGCTGTTACTGTGTTGGTTTTCTCAAGACACAAGCCTTGTTAGTTGTATGTGTTTCCAGCGAGCAGAAAAGCTGCTGCAGACACTTTCTTGCCCCTTTTCCACAAGTGAAGTATATTTTGTACCAGTTGGTGTATTCCTCGTCTGCAGAGCAAGAGCAAAGGTTTTAGGATCTAAATTGCTTGTTTTCCATGGAAGAGCTATGTAGAACACTATGGTTTTCGGTTGCTGTGTTTGTTTTCTCAAGACACAAGCCCTGTTTGTTCTCTGTGTTTTCAGCAAGCAGAGAAGCTCTTGAAGACACGTACCTGCTTTCTCCACTACTGACGTATATTTTGTACCAGTTGGTGTGTTCCTCGTCTGCAAAGCAAGAGCAAAGGTTTTAGGACTTAAATTGCTTGATTTCCTTGGAAGAGCTATGTAGAACACTGTGCTTTGCTGTTACTGTGTTGGTTTTCTCAAGACACAAGTCTTGTTGTTGTCTGTGTTTCCAGCGAGCAGAAAAGCTGCTGCAGACACTTTCTTGCCCCTTTTCCACAAGTGAAGTATATTTTGTACCAGTTGGTGTATTCCTCGTCTGCAGAGCAAGAGCAAAGGTTTTAGGATCTAAATTGCTTGTTTTCCATGGAAGAGCTATGTAGAACACTATGCTTTGCTGTTGCTGTGTTGGTTTTCTCAAGACACAAGCCCTGTTTGTTCCCTGTGTTTTCAGCAAGCAGAGAAGCTCTTGAAGACACGTACCTGCTTTCTCCACTACTGACGTATATTTTGTACCAGTTGGTGTGTTCCTCGTCTGCAGAGCAAGAGCAAAGGTTTTAGGACCTAAATTGCTTGATTTCCATGGAAGAGCTCTGTAGAACACTATGCTTTTCTGTTACTGTGTTGGTTTTCTCAAGACACAAGTCTTGTTGGTTGTCTGAGTTTCCAGCGAGCAGAAAAGCTGTTGCAGACACTTTCTTGCCCCTTTTCCACAAGTGAAGTATATTTTGTACCAGTTGGTGTATTCCTCGTCTGCAGAGCAAGAGCAAAGGTTTTAGGATCTAAATTGCTTGTTTTCCATGGAAGAGCTATGTAGAACACTATGCTTTGCTGTTGCTGTGTTGGTTTTCTCAAGACACAAGCCCTGTTTGTTCTCTGTGTTTTCAGCAAGCAGAGAAGCTGCTGCAGACACTTTCTTGCTCCTTTTCCACTAGTGAAGTATATTTTGTACCAGTTGGTGTATTCCTCGTCTGCAGAGCAAGAGCAAAGGTTTTAGGATCTAAATTGCTTGTTTTCCATGGAAGAGCTCTGTAGAACACTATGCTTTGCTGTTGCTGTGTTGGTTTTCTCAAGACACAAGTCCTGTTGGTTGTCTGTGTTTGCAGCAAGCAGAGAAGCTGCTGCAGACACTTTCTTGCCCCTTTTCCACAAGTGAAGTATATTTTGTACCAGTTGGTGTATTCCTCGTCTGCAGAGCAAGAGCAAAGGTGTTAGGACCTAAATTTCTTGATTTCCATGGAAGAGCTATTAAGAACACTATGCTTTGCTGTTGCTGTGTCGGTTATCTCAAGAAACACACCCTGTTTGTTCTCTGTACTTGCAGTGAGCAGAGAAGCTCTTGAAGACACGTACCTGCTTTCTCCACTACTGACGTATATTTTGTACCAGTTGGTGTATTCCTCGTCTGGAGAGCATTAGCAAAGGTTTTAGGACCTAAATTGCTTGATTTCCTTGGAAGAGATATGTAGAACACTGTGCTTTGCTGTTACTGTGTTGGTTTTCTCAAGACACAAGCCTTGTTAGTTGTATGTGTTTCCAGCGAGCAGAAAAGCTGCTGCAGACACTTTCTTGCCCCTTTTCCACATGTGAAGTATATTTTGTACCAGTTGGTGTATTCCTCGTCTGCAGAGCAAGAGCAAAGGTTTTAGGATCTAAATTGCTTGTTTTCCATGGAAGAGCTATGTAGAACACTATGGTTTTCGGTTGCTGTGTTTGTTTTCTCAAGACACAAGCCCTGTTTGTTCTCTGTGTTTTCAGCAAGCAGAGAAGCTGCTGCAGACACTTTCTTGCTCCTTTTCCACTAGTGAAGTATATTTTGTACCAGTTGGTGTATTCCTCGTCTGGAGAGCAGGAGCAAAGGTTTTAGGACCTAAATTGCTTGATTTCCTTGGAAGAGATATGTAGAACACTGTGCTTTGCTGTTACTGTGTTGGTTTTCTCAAGACACAAGCCTTGTTAGTTGTACGTGTTTCCAGCGAGCAGAAAAGCTGCTGCAGACACTTTCTTGCCCCTTTTCCACAAGTGAAGTATATTTTGTACCAGTTTGTGTATTCCTCGTCTGCAGAGCAAGAGCAAAGGTTTTAGGATCTAAATTGCTTGTTTTCCATGGAAGAGCTCTGTAGAACACTATGCTTTGCTGTTGCTGTGTTGGTTTTCTAAACACACAAGCCCTGTTTGTTCCCTGTGTTTTCAGCAAGCAGAGAAGCTCTTGAAGACACGTACCTGCTTTCTCCACTACTGACGTATATTTTGTACCAGTTGGTGTGTTCCTCGTCTGCAAAGCAAGAGCAAAGGTTTTAGGACTTAAATTGCTTGATTTCCTTGGAAGTGCTATGTAGAACACTGTGCTTTGCTGTTACTGTGTTGGTTTTCTCAAGACACAAGTCTTGTTGTTGTCTGAGTTTCCAGCGAGCAGAAAAGCTGCTGCAGACACTTTCTTGCCCCTTTTCCACAAGTGAAGTATATTTTGTACCAGTTGGTGTATTCCTCGTCTGCAGAGCAAGAGCAAAGGTTTTAGGATCTAAATTGCTTGTTTTCCATGGAAGAGCTATGTAGAACACTATGGTTTTCAGTTGCTGTGTTTGTTTTCTCAAGACACAAGCCCTGTTTGTTCTCTGTGTTTTCAGCAAGCAGAGAAGCTGCTGCAGACACTTTCTTGCTCCTTTTCCACTAGTGAAGTATATTTTGTACCAGTTGGTGTATTCCTCGTCTGCAGAGCAAGAGCAAAGGTTTTAGGATCTAAATTGCTTGTTTTCCATGGAAGAGCTATGTAGAACACTAAGCTTTGCTGTTGCTGTGTTGGTTTTCTCAAGACACAAGCCCTGTTGGTGGTCTGTGTTTGCAGCAAGCAGAGAAGCTCTTGAAGACACGTACCTGCTTTCTCCACTACTGACGTATATTTTGTACCAGTTGGTGTGTTCCTCGTCTGCAAAGCAAGAGCTAATGTGTTAGGACCTAAATTGCTTGATTTCCATGGAAGAGCTCTGTAGAACACTATGCTTTGCTGTTGCTGTGTTGGTTTTCTCAAGACACAAGTCCTGTTGGTTGTCTGTGTTTGCAGCAAGCAGAGAAGCTGCTGCAGACACTTTCTTGCCCCTTTTCCACAAGTGAAGTATATTTTGTACCAGTTGGTGTATTCCTCGTCTGCAGAGCAAGAGCAAAGGTTTCAGGATCTAAATTGCTTGTTTTCCATGGAAGAGCTATGTAGAACACTATGCTTTGCTGTTGCTGTGTTGGTTTTCTAAAGACACAAGTCCTGTTGGTTGTCTGTGTTTGCAGCAAGCAGAGAAGCTGCTGCAGACACTTTCTTGCCCCTTTTCCACAAGTGAAGTATATTTTGTACCAGTTGGTGTATTCCTCGTCTGCAGAGCAAGAGCAAAGGTTTTAGGATCTAAATTGCTTAATTTCCATGGAAGAGCTCTGTAGAACACTATGCTTTGCTGTTGCTGTGTTGGTTTTCTCAAGACACAAGTCCTGTTGGTTGTCTGTGTTTGCAGCAAGCAGAGAAGCTGCTGCAGACACTTTCTTGCCCCTTTTCCACAAGTGAAGTATATTTTGTACCAGTTGGTGTATTCCTCGTCTGCAGAGCAAGAGCAAAGGTTTTAGGATCTAAATTGCTTGTTTTCCATGGAAGAGCTATGTAGAACACTATGCTTTGCTGTTGCTGTGTTGGTTTTCTAAAGACACAAACCCTGTTTGTTCCCTGTGTTTTCAGCAAGCAGAGAAGCTGCTGCAGACACTTTCTTGCCCCTTTTCCACAAGTGAAGTATATTTTGTACCAGTTGGTGTATTCCTCGTCTGCAGAGCAAGAGCAAAGGTTTTAGGATCTAAATTGCTTGTTTTCCATGGAAGAGCTCTGTAGAACACTATGCTTTGCTGTTGCTGTGTTGGTTTTCTCAAGACACAAGTCCTGTTGGTTGTCTGTGTTTGCAGCAAGCAGAGAAGCTGCTGCAGACACTTTCTTGCCCCTTTTCCACAAGTGAAGTATATTTTGTACCAGTTGGTGTGTTCCTCGTCTGCAGAGCAAGAGCAAAGGTGTTAGGACCTAAATTGCTTGATTTCCATGGAAGAGCTCTGTAGAACACTATGCTTTGCTGTTGCTGTGTCGGTTTTCTCAAGAAACAAACCCTGTTTGTTCTCTGTACTTGCAGCGAGCAGAGAAGCTCTTGAAGACACGTACCTGCTTTCTCCACTACTGACGTATATTTTGTACCAGTTGGTGTATTCCTCGTCTGGAGAGCAGGAGCAAAGGTTTTAGGACCTAAATTGCTTGATTTCCTTGGAAGAGATATGTAGAACACTGTGCTTTGCTGTTACTGTGTTGGTTTTCTCAAGACACAAGCCTTGTTAGTTGTATGTGTTTCCAGCGAGCAGAAAAGCTGCTGCAGACACTTTCTTGCCCCTTTTCCACAAGTGAAGTATATTTTGTACCAGTTGGTGTATTCCTCGTCTGCAGAGCAAGAGCAAAGGTTTTAGGATCTAAATTGCTTGTTTTCCATGGAAGAGCTATGTAGAACACTATGCTTTGCTGTTGCTGTGTTGGTTTTCTAAAGACACAAACCCTGTTTGTTCCCTGTGTTTTCAGCAAGCAGAGAAGCTGCTGCAGACACTTTCTTGCCCCTTTTCCACTAGTGAAGTATATTTTGTACCAGTTTGTGTATTCCTTGTCTGCAGAGCAAGAGCAAAGGTTTTAGGATCTAAATTGCTTGTTTTCCATGGAAGAGCTATGTAGAACACTATGCTTTGCTGTTGCTGTGTTGGTTTTCTCAAGACACAAGTCCTGTTGGTTGTCTGTGTTTGCAGCAAGCAGAGAAGCTGCTGCAGACACTTTCTTGCCCCTTTTCAACAAGTGAAGTTTATTTTGTACCAGTTGGTGTATTCCTCGTCTGCAGAGCAAGAGCAAAGGTGTTAGGACCTAAATTTCTTGATTTCCATGGAAGAGCTCTGTAGAACACTATGCTTTGCTGTTTCTGTGTCGGTTTTCTCAAGAAACAAACCCTGTTTGTTCTCTGTACTTGCAGTGAGCAGAGAAGCTCTTGAAGACACGTACCTGCTTTCTCCACTACTGACGTATATTTTGTACCAGTTGGTGTATTCCTCGTCTGGAGAGCATTACCAAAGGTTTTAGGACCTAAATTGCTTGATTTCCTTGGAAGAGATATGTAGAACACTGTGCTTTGCTGTTACTGTGTTGGTTTTCTCAAGACACAAGCCTTGTTAGTTGTATGTGTTTCCATCGAGCAGAAAAGCTGCTGCAGACACTTTCTTGCCCCTTTTCCACTAGTGAAGTATATTTTGTACCAGTTGTGTATTCCTGGTCTGCAGAGCAAGAGCAAAGGTTTTAGGATCTAAATTGCTTGTTTTCCATGGAAGAGCTATGTAGAACACTATGGTTTTCGGTTGCTGTGTTTGTTTTCTCAAGACACAAGCCCTGTTTGTTTCTCTGTGTTTTCAGCAAGCAGAGAAGCTGCTGCAGACACTTTCTTGCTCCTTTTCCACTAGTGAAGTATATTTTGTACCAGTTGGTGTATTCCTCGTCTGGAGAGCAGGAGCAAAGGTTTTAGGACCTAAATTGCTTGATTTCCTTGGAAGAGATATGTAGAACACTGTGCTTTGCTGTTACTGTGTTGGTTTTCTCAAGACACAAGCCTTGTTAGTTGTACGTGTTTCCAGCGAGCAGAAAAGCTGCTGCAGACACTTTCTTCCCCCTTTTCCACAAGTGAAGTATATTTTGTACCAGTTTGTGTATTCCTCGTCTGCAGAGCAAGAGCAAAGGTTTTAGGATCTAAATTGCTTGTTTTCCATGGAAGAGCTATTAAGAACACTATGCTTTGCTGTTGCTGTGTTGGTTTTCTAAACACACAAGCCCTGTTTGTTCCCTGTGTTTTCAGCAAGCAGAGAAGCTCTTGAAGACACGTACCTGCTTTCTCCACTACTGACGTATATTTTGTACCAGTTGGTGTGTTCCTCGTCTGCAAAGCAAGAGCAAAGGTTTTAGGACTTAAATTGCTTGATTTCCTTGGAAGAGCTATGTAGAACACTGTGCTTTGCTGTTACTGTGTTGGTTTTCTCAAGACACAAGTCTTGTTGTTGTCTGAGTTTCCAGCGAGCAGAAAAGCTGCTGCAGACACTTTCTTGCCCCTTTTCCACAAGTGAAGTATATTTTGTACCAGTTGGTGTATTCCTCGTCTGCAGAGCAAGAGCAAAGGTTTTAGGATCTAAATTGCTTGTTTTCCATGGAAGAGCTATGTAGAACACTATGCTTTGCTGTTGCTGTGTTGGTTTTCTCAAGACACAAGCCCTGTTTGTTCCCTGTGTTTTCAGCAAGCAGAGAAGCTCTTGAAGACACGTACCTGCTTTCTCCACTACTGACGTATATTTTGTACCAGTTGGTGTGTTCCTCGTCTGCAGAGCAAGAGCAAAGGTTTTAGGACCTAAATTGCTTGATTTCCATGGAAGAGCTCTGTAGAACACTATGCTTTTCTGTTACTGTGTTGGTTTTCTCAAGACACAAGTCTTGTTGGTTGTCTGAGTTTCCAGCGAGCAGAAAAGCTGTTGCAGACACTTTCTTGCCCCTTTTCCACAAGTGAAGTATATTTTGTACCAGTTGGTGTATTCCTCGTCTGCAGAGCAAGAGCAAAGGTTTTAGGATCTAAATTGCTTGTTTTCCATGGAAGAGCTATGTAGAACACTATGCTTTGCTGTTGCTGTGTTGGTTTTCTCAAGACACAAGCCCTGTTTGTTCTCTGTGTTTTCAGCAAGCAGAGAAGCTGCTGCAGACACTTTCTTGCTCCTTTTCCACTAGTGAAGTATATTTTGTACCAGTTGGTGTATTCCTCGTCTGCAGAGCAAGAGCAAAGGTTTTAGGATCTAAATTGCTTGTTTTCCATGGAAGAGCTATGTAGAACACTATGCTTTGCTGTTGCTGTGTTGGTTTTCTAAAGACACAAACCCTGTTTGTTCCCTGTGTTTTCAGCAAGCAGAGAAGCTGCTGCAGACACTTTCTTGCCCCTTTTCCACAAGTGAAGTATATTTTGTACCAGTTGGTGTATTCCTTGTCTGCAGAGCAAGAGCAAAGGTTTCAGGATCTAAATTGCTTGTTTTCCATGGAAGAGCTATGTAGAACACTATGCTTTGCTGTTGCTGTGTTGGTTTTCTCAAGACACAAGTCCTGTTGGTTGTCTGTGTTTGCAGCAAGCAGAGAAGCTGCTGCAGACACTTTCTTGCCCCTTTTCCACAAGTGAAGTATATTTTGTACCAGTTGGTGTATTCCTCGTCTGCAGAGCAAGAGCAAAGGTGTTAGGACCTAAATTTCTTGATTTCCATGGAAGAGCTATTAAGAACACTATGCTTTGCTGTTGCTGTGTCGGTTTTCTCAAGAAACAAACCCTGTTTGTTCTCTGTACTTGCAGTGAGCAGAGAAGCTCTTGAAGACACGTACCTGCTTTCTCCACTACTGACGTATATTTTGTACCAGTTGGTGTATTCCTCGTCTGGAGAGCAGGAGCAAAGGTTTTAGGACCTAAATTGCTTGATTTCCTTGGAAGAAATATGTAGAACACTGTGCTTTGCTGTTACTGTGTTGGTTTTCTCAAGACACAAGCCTTGTTAGTTGTATGTGTTTCCAGCGAGCAGAAAAGCTGCTGCAGACACTTTCTTGCCCCTTTTCCACAAGTGAAGTATATTTTGTACCAGTTGGTGTATTCCTCGTCTGCAGAGCAAGAGCAAAGGTTTTAGGATCTAAATTGCTTGTTTTCCATGGAAGAGCTCTGTAGAACACTATGCTTTGCTGTTGCTGTGTTGGTTTTCTCAAGACACAAGTCCTGTTGGTTGTCTGTGTTTGCAGCAAGCAGAGAAGCTGCTGCAGACACTTTCTTGCCCCTTTTCCACAAGTGAAGTATATTTTGTACCAGTTGGTGTATTCCTCGTCTGCAGAGCAAGAGCAAAGGTGTTAGGACCTAAATTGCTTGATTTCCATGGAAGAGCTATGTAGAACACTATGCTTTGCTGTTGCTGTGTCGGTTTTCTCAAGAAAGAAACCCTGTTTGTTCTCTGTACTTGCAGCGAGCAGAGAAGCTCTTGAAGACACGTACCTGCTTTCTCCACTACTGACGTATATTTTGTACCAGTTGGTGTATTCCTCGTCTGGAGAGCAGGAGCAAAGGTTTTAGGACCTAAATTGCTTGATTTCCTTGGAAGAGATATGTAGAACACTGTGCTTTGCTGTTACTGTGTTGGTTTTCTCAAGACACAAGCCTTGTTAGTTGTATGTGTTTCCAGCGAGCAGAAAAGCTGCTGCAGACACTTTCTTGCCCCTTTTCCACAACTGAAGTATATTTTGTACCAGTTGGTGTATTCCTCGTCTGCAGAGCAAGAGCAAAGGTTTTAGGATCTAAATTGCTTGTTTTCCATGGAAGAGCTATGTAGAACACTATGCTTTGCTGTTGCTGTGTTGGTTTTCTCAAGACACAAGCCCTGTTTGTTCTCTGTGTTTGCAGCAAGCAGAGAAGCTGCTGCAGACACTTTCTTGCCCCTTTTTCACAAGTGAAGTATATTTTGTACCAGTTGGTGTGTTCCTCGTCTGCAAAGCAAGAGCAAATGTGTTAGGACCTAAATTGCTTGTTTTCCATGGAAGAGCTCTGTAGAACACTATGCTTTGCTGTTGCTGTGTTGGTTTTCTAAAGACACAAGCCCTGTTTGTTCCCTGTGTTTTCAGCAAGCAGAGAAGCTCTTGAAGACACGTACCTGCTTTCTCCACTACTGACGTATATTTTGTACCAGTTGGTGTGTTCCTCGTCTGCAAAGCAAGAGCAAAGGTTTTAGGACTTAAATTGCTTGATTTCCATGGAAGAGCTCTGTAGAACACTATGCTTTGCTGTTATTGTGTTGGTTTTCTCAAGACACAAGTCTTGTTGGTTGTCTGAGTTTCCAGCGAGCAGAAAAGCTGCTGCAGACACTTTCTTGCCCCTTTTCCACAAGTGAAGTATATTTTGTACCAGTTGGTGTATTCCTTGTCTGCAGAGCAAGAGCAAAGGTTTTAGGATCTAAATTGCTTGTTTTCCATGGAAGAGCTATGTAGAACACTATGCTTTGCTGTTGCTGTGTTGGTTTTCTCAAGACACAAGTCCTGTTGGTTGTCTGTGTTTGCAGCAAGCAGAGAAGCTGCTGCAGACACTTTCTTGCCCCTTTTTCACAAGTGAAGTATATTTTGTACCAGTTGGTGTGTTCCTCGTCTGCAAAGCAAGAGCAAATGTGTTAGGACCTAAATTGCTTGATTTCCATGGAAGAGCTCTGTAGAACACTATGCTTTGCTGTTGCTGTGTTGGTTTTCTCAAGAAACAAACCCTGTTTGTTCTCTGTACTTGCAGCGAGCAGAGAAGCTCTTGAAGACAAGTACCTGCTTTCTCCACTACTGACGTATATTTTGTACCAGTTGGTGTATTCCTCGTCTGGAGAGCAGGAGCAAAGGTTTTAGGACCTAAATTGCTTGATTTCCTTGGAAGAGATATGTAGAACACTGTGCTTTGCTGTTGCTGTGTTGGTTTTCTCAAGACACAAACCCTGTTTGTTCCCTGTGTTTTCAGCAAGCAGAGAAGCTGCTGCAGACACTTTCTTGCCCCTTTTCCACTAGTGAAGTATATTTTGTACCAGTTGGTGTATTCCTCGTCTGCAGAGCAAGAGCAAAGGTTTTAGGATCTAAATTGCTTGTTTTCCATGGAAGAGCTATGTAGAACACTATGCTTTGCTGTTGCTGTGTTGGTTTTCTAAAGACACAAACCCTGTTTGTTCTCTGTGTTTTCAGCAAGCAGAGAAGCTGCTGCAGACACTTTCTTGCTCCTTTTCCACTAGTGAAGTATATTTTGTACCAGTTGGTGTATTCCTCGTCTGGAGAGCAGGAGCAAAGGTTTTAGGACCTAAATTGCTTGATTTCCTTGGAAGAGATATGTAGAACACTGTGCTTTGCTGTTGCTGTGTTGGTTTTCTCAAGACACAAACCCTGTTTGTTCCCTGTGTTTTCAGCAAGCAGAGAAGCTGCTGCAGACACTTTCTTGCCCCTTTCCCACAAGTGAAGTATATTTTGTACCAGTTGGTGTATTCCTTTTCTGCAGAGCAAGAGCAAAGGTTTTAGGATCTAAATTGCTTGTTTTCCATGGAAGAGCTATGTAGAACACTATGCTTTGCTGTTGCTGTGTTGGTTTTCTAAAGACACAAACCCTGTTTGTTCCCTGTGTTTTCAGCAAGCAGAGAAGCTGCTGCAGACACTTTCTTGCCCCTTTTCCACAAGTGAAGTATATTTTGTACCAGTTGGTGTATTCCTTGTCTGCAGAGCAAGAGCAAAGGTTTTAGGATCTAAATTGCTTGTTTTCCATGGAAGAGCTATGTAGAACACTGTGCTTTGCTGTTGCTGTGTTGGTTTTCTCAAGACACAAGTCCTGTTGGTTGTCTGTGTTTGCAGCAAGCAGAGAAGCTGCTGCAGACACTTTCTTGCCCCTTTTCCACAAGTGAAGTATATTTTGTACCAGTTGGTGTATTCCTCGTCTGCAGAGCAAGAGCAAAGGTGTTAGGACCTAAATTGCTTGATTTCCATGGAAGAGCTATGTAGAACACTATGCTTTGCTGTTGCTGTGTCGGTTTTCTCAAGAAACAAACCCTGTTTGTTCTCTGTACTTGCAGCGAGCAGAGAAGCTCTTGAAGACACGTACCTGCTTTCTCCACTACTGACGTATATTTTGTACCAGTTGGTGTATTCCTCGTCTGGAGAGCAGGAGCAAAGGTTTTAGGACCTAAATTGCTTGATTTCCTTGGAAGAGATATGTAGAACACTGTGCTTTGCTGTTACTGTGTTGGTTTTCTCAAGACACAAGCCTTGTTAGTTGTATGTGTTTCCAGCGAGCAGAAAAGCTGCTGCAGACACTTTCTTGCCCCTTTTCCACAACTGAAGTATATTTTGTACCAGTTGGTGTATTCCTCGTCTGCAGAGCAAGAGCAAAGGTTTTAGGATCTAAATTGCTTGTTTTCCATGGAAGAGCTATGTAGAACACTATGCTTTGCTGTTGCTGTGTTGGTTTTCTCAAGACACAAGCCCTGTTTGTTCTCTGTGTTTTCAGCAAGCAGAGAAGCTGCTGCAGACACTTTCTTGCTCCTTTTCCACTAGTGAAGTATATTTTGTACCAGTTTGTGTATTCCTCGTCTGCAGAGCAAGAGCAAAGGTTTTAGGATCTAAATTGCTTGTTTTCCATGGAAGAGCTATGTAGAACACTATGCTTTGCTGTTGCTGTGTTGGTTTTCTCAAGACACAAGTCCTGTTGGTTGTCTGTGTTTGCAGCAAGCAGAGAAGCTGCTGCAGACACTTTCTTGCCCCTTTTTCACAAGTGAAGTATATTTTGTACCAGTTGGTGTGTTCCTCGTCTGCAAAGCAAGAGCAAATGTGTTAGGACCTAAATTGCTTGATTTCCATGGAAGAGCTCTGTAGAACACTATGCTTTGCTGTTGCTGTGTTGGTTTTCTAAAGACACAAGCCCTGTTTGTTCCCTGTGTTTTCAGCAAGCAGAGAAGCTCTTGAAGACACGTACCTGCTTTCTCCACTACTGACGTATATTTTGTACCAGTTGGTGTGTTCCTCGTCTGCAAAGCAAGAGCAAAGGTTTTAGGACTTAAATTGCTTGATTTCCATGGAAGAGCTCTGTAGAACACTATGCTTTCCTGTTATTGTGTTGGTTTTCTCAAGACACAAGTCTTGTTGGTTGTCTGAGTTTCCAGCGAGCAGAAAAGCTGCTGCAGACACTTTCTTGCCCCTTTTCCACAAGTGAAGTATATTTTGTTCCAGTTGGTGTATTCCTCGTCTGCAGAGCAAGAGCAAAGGTTTTAGGATCTAAATTGCTCGTTTTCCATGGAAGAGCTATGTAGAACACTATGCTTTGCTGTTGCTGTGTTGGTTTTCTAAAGACACAAACCCTGTTTGTTCCCTGTGTTTTAAGCAAGCAGAGAAGCTGCTGCAGACACTTTCTTGCCCCTTTTCCACAAGTGAAGTATATTTTGTACCAGTTGGTGTATTCCTTGTCTGCAGAGCAAGAGCAAAGGTTTTAGGATCTAAATTGCTTGTTTTCCATGGAAGAGCTATGTAGAACACTATGCTTTGCTGTTGCTGTGTTGGTTTTCTCAAGACACAAGTCCTGTTGGTTGTCTGTGTTTGCAGCAAGCAGAGAAGCTGCTGCAGACACTTTCTTGCCCCTTTTCCACAAGTGAAGTATATTTTGTACCAGTTGGTGTATTCCTCGTCTGCAGAGCAAGAGCAAAGGTGTTAGGACCTAAATTGCTTGATTTCCATGGAAGAGCTCTGTAGAACACTATGCTTTGCTGTTGCTGTGTCGGTTTTCTCAAGAAACAAACCCTGTTTGTTCTCTGTACTTGCAGCGAGCAGAGAAGCTCTTGAAGACACGTACCTGCTTTCTCCACTACTGACGTATATTTTGTACCAGTTGGTGTATTCCTCGTCTGGAGTGCAGGAGAAAAGGTTTTAGGACCTAAATTGCTTGATTTCCTTGGAAGAGATATGTAGAACACTGTGCTTTGCTGTTACTGTGTTGGTTTTCTCAAGACACAAGCCTTGTTAGTTGTATGTGTTTCCAGCGAGCAGAAAAGCTGCTGCAGACACTTTCTTGCCCCTTTTCCACAACTGAAGTATATTTTGTACCAGTTGGTGTATTCCTCGTCTGCAGAGCAAGAGCAAAGGTTTTAGGATCTAAATTGCTTGTTTTCCATGGAAGAGCTCTGTAGAACACTATGCTTTGCTGTTGCTGTGTTGGTTTTCTCAAGACACAAGTCCTGTTGGTTGTCTGTGTTTGCAGCAAGCAGAGAAGCTGCTGCAGACACTTTCTTGCCCCTTTTCCACAAGTGAAGTATATTTTGTACCAGTTGGTGTATTCCTCGTCTGCAGAGCAAGAGCAAATATGTTAGGAACTAAATTGCTTGATTTCCATGGAAGAGCTCTGTAGAACACTATGCTTTGCTGTTGCTGTGTTGGTTTTCTCAAGACACAAACCCTGTTTGTTCCCTGTGTTTTCAGCAAGCAGAGAAGCTGCTGCAGACACTTTCTTGCCCCTTTTTCACAAGTGAAGTATATTTTGTACCAGTTGGTGTGTTCCTCGTCTGCAGAGCAAGAGCAAAGGTTTTAGGACCTAAATTGCTTGATTTCATTGGAAGAGCTGTTAAGAACACTATGCTTTGCTGTTGCTGTGTTGGTTTTCTAAAGACACAAGCCCTGTTTGTTCCCTGTGTTTTCAGCAAGCAGAGAAGCTCTTGAAGACACGTACCTGCTTTCTCCACTACTGACGTATATTTTGTACCAGTTGGTGTGTTCCTCGTCTGCAAAGCAAGAGCAAAGGTTTTAGGACTTAAATTGCTTGATTTCCATGGAAGAGCTATGTAGAACACTATGCTTTGCTGTTATTGTGTTGGTTTTCTCAAGACACAAGTCTTGTTGGTTGTCTGAGTTTCCAGCGAGCAGAAAAGCTGCTGCAGACACTTTCTTGCCCCTTTTCCACAAGTGAAGTATATTTTGTACCAGTTGGTGTATTCCTCGTCTGCAGAGCAAGAGCAAAGGTTTTAGGATCTAAATTGCTTGTTTTCCATGGAAGAGCTATGTAGAACACTATGCTTTGCTGTTGCTGTGTTGGTTTTCTCAAGACACAAGTCCTGTTGGTTGTCTGTGTTTGCAGCAAGCAGAGAAGCTGCTGCAGACACTTTCTTGCCCCTTTTCCACAAGTGAAGTATATTTTGTACCAGTTGGTGTATTCCTCGTCTGCAGAGCAAGAGCAAAGGTGTTAGGACCTAAATTGCTTGATTTCCATGGAAGAGCTCTGTAGAACACTATGCTTTGCTGTTGCTGTGTCGGTTTTCTCAAGAAACAAACCCTGTTTGTTCTCTGTACTTGCAGCGAGCAGAGAAGCTCTTGAAGACACGTACCTGCTTTCTCCACTACTGACGTATATTTATTACCAGTTGGTGTATTCCTCGTCTGGAGAGCAGGAGCAAAGGTTTTAGGACCTAAATTGCTTGATTTCCTTGGAAGAGATATGTAGAACACTGTGCTTTGCAGTTGCTGTGTTGGTTTTCTCAAGACACAAGCCTTGTTAGTTGTATGTGTTTCCAGCGAGCAGAAAAGCTGCTGCAGACACTTTCTTGCCCCTTTTCCACAAGTGAAGTATATTTTGTACCAGTTGGTGTATTCCTCGTCTGCAGAGCAAGAGCAAAGGTTTTAGGATCTAAATTGCTTGTTTTCCATGGAAGAGCTCTGTAGAACACTATGGTTTTCGGTTGCTGTGTTTGTTTTCTCAAGACACAAGCCCTGTTTGTTCTCTGTGTTTTCAGCAAGCAGAGAAGCTGCTGCAGACACTTTCTTGTTCCTTTTCCACTAGTGAAGTATATTTTGTACCAGTTTGTGTATTCCTCGTCTGCAGAGCAAGAGCAAAGGTTTTAGGATCTAAATTGCTTGTTTTCCATGGAAGAGCTATGTAGAACACTATGCTTTGCTGTTGCTGTGTTGGTTTTCTCAAGACACAAGTCCTGTTGGTTGTCTGTGTTTGCAGCAAGCAGAGAAGCTCTTGAAGACACGTACCTGCTTTCTCCACTACTGACGTATATTTTGTACCAGTTGGTGTGTTCCTCGTCTGCAAAGCAAGAGCAAAGGTTTTAGGACTTAAATTGCTTGATTTCCATGGAAGAGCTATGTAGAACACTATGCTTTGCTGTTATTGTGTTGGTTTTCTCAAGACACAAGTCTTGTTGGTTGTCTGAGTTTCCAGCGAGCAGAAAAGCTGCTGCAGACACTTTCTTGCCCCTTTTCCACAAGTGAAGTATATTTTGTACCAGTTGGTGTATTCCTCGTCTGCAGAGCAAGAGCAAAGGTTTTAGGATCTAAATTGCTTGTTTTCCATGGAAGAGCTCTGTAGAACACTATGCTTTGCTGTTGCTGTGTTGGTTTTCTAAAGACACAAGCCCTGTTTGTTCCCTGTGTTTTCAGCAAGCAGAGAAGCTGCTGCAGACACTTTCTTGCCCCTTTTCCACAAGTGAAGTATATTTTGTACCAGTTGGTGTATTCCTCTTCTGCAGAGCAAGGGCAAAGGTTTTAGGATCTAAATTGCTTGTTTTCCATGGAAGAGCTCTGTAGAACACTATGCTTTGCTGTTGCTGTGTTGGTTTTCTCAAGACACAAGTCCTGTTGGTTGTCTGTGTTTGCAGCAAGCAGAGAAGCTGCTGCAGACACTTTCTTGCCCCTTTTTCACAAGTGAAGTATATTTTGTACCAGTTGGTGTGTTCCTCGTCTGCAAAGCAAGAGCAAATGTGTTAGGACCTAAATTGCTTGATTTCCATGGAAGAGCTCTGTAGAACACTATGCTTTGCTGTTGCTGTGTCGGTTTTCTCAACAAACAAACCCTGTTTGTTCTCTGTACTTGCAGCGAGCAGAGAAGCTCTTGAAGACACGTACCTGCTTTCTCCACTACTGACGTATATTTTGTACCAGTTGGTGTATTCCTCGTCTGGAGAGCAGGAGCAAAGGTTTTAGGACCTAAATTGCTTGATTTCCTTGGAAGAGATATGTAGAACACTGTGCTTTGCTGTTACTGTGTTGGTTTTCTCAAGACACAAGCCTTGTTAGTTGTATGTGTTTCCAGCGAGCAGAAAAGCTGCTGCAGACACTTTCTTGCCCCTTTTCCACAAGTGAAGTATATTTTGTACCAGTTGGTGTATTCCTCGTCTGCAGAGCAAGAGCAAAGGTTTTAGGATCTAAATTGCTTGTTTTCCATGGAAGAGCTCTGTAGAACACTATGGTTTTCGGTTGCTGTGTTTGTTTTCTCAAGACACAAGCCCTGTTTGTTCCCTGTGTTTTCAGCAAGCAGAGAAGCTGCTGCAGACACTTTCTTGCTCCTTTTCCACTAGTGAAGTATATTTTGTACCAGTTGGTGTATTCCTCGTCTGGAGAGCAGGAGCAAAGGTTTTAGGACCTAAATTGCTTGATTTCCTTGGAAGAGATATGTAGAACACTGTGCTTTGCTGTTGCTGTGTTGGTTTTCTCAAGACACAAACCCTGTTTGTTCCCTGTGTTTTCAGCAAGCAGAGAAGCTGCTGCAGACACTTTCTTGCCCCTTTTCCACAAGTGAAGTATATTTTGTACCAGTTGGTGTATTCCTCGTCTGCAGAGCAAGAGCAAAGGTTTTAGGCTCTAAATTGCTTGTTTTCCATGGAAGAGCTATGTAGAACACTATGCTTTGCTGTTGCTGTGTTGGTTTTCTAAAGACACAAACCCTGTTTGTTCTCTGTGTTTTCAGCAAGCAGAGAAGCTGCTGCAGACACTTTCTTGTTCCTTTTACACTAGTGAAGTATATTTTGTACCAGTTGGTGTATTCCTCGTCTGGAGAGCAGGAGCAAAGGTTTTAGGACCTAAATTGCTTGATTTCCTTGGAAGAGATATGTAGAACACTGTGCTTTGCTGTTCCTGTGTTGGTTTTCTAAAGACACAAACCCTGTTTGTTCCCTGTGTTTTCAGCAAGCAGAGAAGCTGCTGCAGACACTTTCTTGCCCCTTTTCCACAAGTGAAGTATATTTTGTACCAGTTGGTGTATTCCTTTTCTGCAGAGCAAGAGCAAAGGTTTTAGGATCTAAATTGCTTGTTTTCCATGGAAGAGCTATGTAGAACACTATGCTTTGCTGTTGCTGTGTTGGTTTTCTAAAGACACAAACCCTGTTTGTTCCCTGTGTTTTCAGCAAGCAGAGAAGCTGCTGCAGACACTTTCTTGCCCCTTTTCCACAAGTGAAGTATATTTTGTACCAGTTGGTGTATTCCTTGTCTGCAGAGCAAGAGCAAAGGTTTTAGGATCTAAATTGCTTGTTTTCCATGGAAGAGCTATGTAGAACACTGTGCTTTGCTGTTGCTGTGTTGGTTTTCTCAAGACACAAGTCCTGTTGGTTGTCTGTGTTTGCAGCAAGCAGAGAAGCTGCTGCAGACACTTTCTTGCCCCTTTTCCACAAGTGAAGTATATTTTGTACCAGTTGGTGTATTCCTCGTCTGCAGAGCAAGAGCAAATGTGTTAGGACCTAAATTGCTTGATTTCCATGGAAGAGCTATGTAGAACACTATGCTTTGCTGTTGCTGTGTCGGTTTTCTCAAGAAACAAACCCTGTTTGTTCTCTGTACTTGCAGCGAGCAGAGAAGCTCTTGAAGACACGTACCTGCTTTCTCCACTACTGACGTATATTTTGTACCAGTTGGTGTATTCCTCGTCTGGAGAGCAGGAGCAAAGGTTTTAGGACCTAAATTGCTTGATTTCCTTGGAAGAGATATGTAGAACACTGTGCTTTGCTGTTACTGTGTTGGTTTTCTCAAGACACAAGCCTTGTTAGTTGTATGTGTTTCCAGCGAGCAGAAAAGCTGCTGCAGACACTTTCTTGCCCCTTTTCCACAACTGAAGTATATTTTGTACCAGTTGGTGTATTCCTCGTCTGCAGAGCAAGAGCAAAGGTTTTAGGACTTAAATTGCTTGTTTTCCATGGAAGAGCTATGTAGAACACTATGCTTTGCTGTTGCTGTGTTGGTTTTCTCAAGACACAAGCCCTGTTTGTTCTCTGTGTTTTCAGCAAGCAGAGAAGCTGCTGCAGACACTTTCTTGCTCCTTTTCCACTAGTGAAGTATATTTTGTACCAGTTTGTGTATTCCTCGTCTGCAGAGCAAGAGCAAAGGTTTTAGGATCTAAATTGCTTGTTTTCCATGGAAGAGCTATGTAGAACACTATGCTTTGCTGTTGCTGTGTTGGTTTTCTCAAGACACAAGTCCTGTTGGTTGTCTGTGTTTGCAGCAAGCAGAGAAGCTGCTGCAGACACTTTCTTGCCCCTTTTTCACAAGTGAAGTATATTTTGTACCAGTTGGTGTGTTCCTCGTCTGCAAAGCAAGAGCAAATGTGTTAGGACCTAAATTGCTTGATTTCCATGGAAGAGCTCTGTAGAACACTATGCTTTGCTGTTGCTGTGTTGGTTTTCTCAAGACACAAGCCCTGTTTGTTCCCTGTGTTTTCAGCAAGCAGAGAAGCTCTTGAAGACACGTACCTGCTTTCTCCACTACTGACGTATATTTTGTACCAGTTGGTGTGTTCCTCGTCTGCAAAGCAAGAGCAAAGGTTTTAGGACTTAAATTGCTTGATTTCCATGGAAGAGCTCTGTAGAACACTGTGCTTTGCTGTTACTGTGTTGGTTTTCTCAAGACACAAGCCTTGTTAGTTGTATGTGTTTCCAGCGAGCAGAAAAGCTGCTGCAGACACTTTCTTGCCCCTTTTCCACAAGTGAAGTATATTTTGTACCAGTTGGTGTATTCCTCGTCTGCAGAGCAAGAGCAAAGGTTTTAGGATCTAAATTGCTTGTTTTCCATGGAAGAGCTCTGTAGAACACTATGGTTTTCGGTTGCTGTGTTTGTTTTCTCAAGACACAAGCCCTGTTTGTTCCCTGTGTTTTCAGCAAGCAGAGAAGCTGCTGCAGACACTTTCTTGCTCCTTTTCCACTAGTGAAGTATATTTTGTACCAGTTGGTGTATTCCTCGTCTGGAGAGCAGGAGCAAAGGTTTTAGGACCTAAATTGCTTGATTTCATTGGAAGAGATATGTAGAACACTGTGCTTTGCTGTTGCTGTGTTGGTTTTCTCAAGACACAAACCCTGTTTGTTCCCTGTGTTTTCAGCAAGCAGAGAAGCTGCTGCAGACACTTTCTTGCCCCTTTTCCACAAGTGAAGTATATTTTGTACCAGTTGGTGTATTCCTCGTCTGCAGAGCAAGAGCAAAGGTTTTAGGATCTAAATTGCTTGTTTTCCATGGAAGAGCTATGTAGAACACTATGCTTTGCTGTTGCTGTGTTGGTTTTCTAAAGACACAAACCCTGTTTGTTCTCTGTGTTTTCAGCAAGCAGAGAAGCTGCTGCAGACACTTTCTTGCTCCTTTTCCACTAGTGAAGTATATTTTGTACCAGTTGGTGTATTCCTCGTCTGGAGAGCAGGAGCAAAGGTTTTAGGACCTAAATTGCTTGATTTCCTTGGAAGAGATATGTAGAACACTGTGCTTTGCTGTTGCTGTGTTGGTTTTCTCAAGACACAAACCCTGTTTGTTCCCTGTGTTTTCAGCAAGCAGAGAAGCTGCTGCAGACACTTTCTTGCCCCTTTTCCACAAGTGAAGTATATTTTGTACCAGTTGGTGTATTCCTTTTCTGCAGAGCAAGAGCAAAGGTTTTAGGATCTAAATTGCTTGTTTTCCATGGAAGAGCTATGTAGAACACTATGCTTTGCTGTTGCTGTGTTGGTTTTCTAAAGACACAAACCCTGTTTGTTCCCTGTGTTTTCAGCAAGCAGAGAAGCTGCTGCAGACACTTTCTTGCCCCTTTTCCACAAGTGAAGTATATTTTGTACCAGTTGGTGTATTCCTTGTCTGCAGAGCAAGAGCAAAGGTTTTAGGATCTAAATTGCTTGTTTTCCATGGAAGAGCTATGTAGAACACTGTGCTTTGCTGTTGCTGTGTTGGTTTTCTCAAGACACAAGTCCTGTTGGTTGTCTGTGTTTGCAGCAAGCAGAGAAGCTGCTGCAGACACTTTCTTGCCCCTTTTCCACAAGTGAAGTATATTTTGTACCAGTTGGTGTATTCCTCGTCTGCAGAGCAAGAGCAAAGGTGTTAGGACCTAAATTGCTTGATTTCCATGGAAGAGCTATGTAGAACACTATGCTTTGCTGTTGCTGTGTCGGTTTTCTCAAGAAAGAAACCCTGTTTGTTCTCTGTACTTGCAGCGAGCAGAGAAGCTCTTGAAGACACGTACCTGCTTTCTCCACTACTGACGTATATTTTGTACCAGTTGGTGTATTCCTCGTCTGGAGAGCAGGAGCAAAGGTTTTAGGACCTAAATTGCTTGATTTCCTTGGAAGAGATATGTAGAACACTGTGCTTTGCTGTTACTGTGTTGGTTTTCTCAAGACACAAGCCTTGTTAGTTGTATGTGTTTCCAGCGAGCAGAAAAGCTGCTGCAGACACTTTCTTGCCCCTTTTCCACAACTGAAGTATATTTTGTACCAGTTGGTGTATTCCTTGTCTGCAGAGCAAGAGCAAAGGTTTTAGGATCTAAATTGCTTGTTTCCCATGGAAGAGCTATGTAGAACACTATGCTTTGCTGTTGCTGTGTTGGTTTTCTCAAGACACAAGCCCTGTTTGTTCTCTGTGTTTTCAGCAAGCAGAGAAGCTGCTGCAGACACTTTCTTGCTCCTTTTCCACTAGTGAAGTATATTTTGTACCAGTTTGTGTATTCCTCGTCTGCAGAGCAAGAGCAAAGGTTTTAGGATCTAAATTGCTTGTTTTCCATGGAAGAGCTATGTAGAACACTATGCTTTGCTGTTGCTGTGTTGGTTTTCTAAAGACACAAGCCCTGTTTGTTCCCTGTGTTTTCAGCAAGCAGAGAAGCTCTTGAAGACACGTACCTGCTTTCTCCACTACTGACGTATATTTTGTACCAGTTGGTGTGTTCCTCGTCTGCAAAGCAAGAGCAAAGGTTTTAGGACTTAAATTGCTTGATTTCCATGGAAGAGCTCTGTAGAACACTATGCTTTGCTGTTATTGTGTTGGTTTTCTCAAGACACAAGTCTTGTTGGTTGTCTGAGTTTCCAGCGAGCAGAAAAGCTGCTGCAGACACTTTCTTGCCCCTTTTCCACAAGTGAAGTATATTTTGTTCCAGTTGGTGTATTCCTCGTCTGCAGAGCAAGAGCAAAGGTTTTAGGATCTAAATTGCTTGTTTTCCATGGAAGAGCTCTGTAGAACACTATGCTTTGCTGTTGCTGTGTTGGTTTTCTCAAGACACAAGTCCTGTTGGTTGTCTGTGTTTGCAGCAAGCAGAGAAGCTGCTGCAGACACTTTCTTGCCCCTTTTTCACAAGTGAAGTATATTTTGTACCAGTTGGTGTGTTCCTCGTCTGCAAAGCAAGAGCAAATGTGTTAGGACCTAAATTGCTTGATTTCCATGGAAGAGCTCTGTAGAACACTATGCTTTGCTGTTGCTGTGTTGGTTTTCTCAAGAAACAAACCCTGTTTGTTCTCTGTACTTGCAGCGAGCAGAGAAGCTCTTGAAGACACGTACCTGCTTTCTCCACTACTGACGTATATTTTGTACCAGTTGGTGTATTCCTCGTCTGGAGAGCAGGAGCAAAGGTTTTAGGACCTAAATTGCTTGATTTCCTTGGAAGAGATATGTAGAACACTGTGCTTTGCTGTTGCTGTGTTGGTTTTCTCAAGACACAAGCCTTGTTAGTTGTATGTGTTTCCAGCGAGCAGAAAAGCTGCTGCAGACACTTTCTTGCCCCTTTTCCACAAGTGAAGTATATTTTGTACCAGTTGGTGTATTCCTCGTCTGCAGAGCAAGAGCAAAGGTTTTAGGATCTAAATTGCTTGTTTTCCATGGAAGAGCTCTGTAGAACACTGTGGTTTTCGGTTGCTGTGTTTGTTTTCTCAAGACACAAGCCCTGTTTGTTCCCTGTGTTTTCAGCAAGCAGAGAAGCTGCTGCAGACACTTTCTTGCTCCTTTTCCACTAGTGAAGTATATTTTGTACCAGTTGGTGTATTCCTCGTCTGGAGAGCAGGAGCAAAGGTTTTAGGACCTAAATTGCTTGATTTCCTTGGAAGAGATATGTAGAACACTGTGCTTTGCTGTTGCTGTGTTGGTTTTCTCAAGACACAAACCCTGTTTGTTCCCTGTGTTTTCAGCAAGCAGAGAAGCTGCTGCAGACACTTTCTTGCCCCTTTTCCACAAGTGAAGTATATTTTGTACCAGTTGGTGTATTCCTCGTCTGCAGAGCAAGAGCAAAGGTTTTAGGATCTAAATTGCTTGTTTTCCATGGAAGAGCTATGTAGAACACTATGCTTTGCTGTTGCTGTGTTGGTTTTCTAAAGACACAAACCCTGTTTGTTCTCTGTGTTTTCAGCAAGCAGAGAAGCTGCTGCAGACACTTTCTTGCTCCTTTTCCACTAGTGAAGTATATTTTGTACCAGTTGGTGTATTCCTCGTCTGGAGAGCAGGAGCAAAGGTTTTAGGACCTAAATTGCTTGATTTCCTTGGAAGAGATATGTAGAACACTGTGCTTTGCTCTTGCTGTGTTGGTTTTCTCAAGACACAAACCCTGTTTGTTCCCTGTGTTTTCAGCAAGCAGAGAAGCTGCTGCAGACACTTTCTTGCCCCTTTTCCACGAGTGAAGTATATTTTGTACCAGTTGGTGTATTCCTTGTCTGCAGAGCAAGAGCAAAGGTTTTAGGATCTAAATTGCTTGTTTTCCATGGAAGAGCTATGTAGAACACTATGCTTTGCTGTTGCTGTGTTGGTTTTCTAAAGACACAAACCCTGTTTGTTCCCTGTGTTTTCAGCAAGCAGAGAAGCTGCTGCAGACACTTTCTTGCCCCTTTTCCACAAGTGAAGTATATTTTGTACCAGTTGGTGTATTCCTCTTCTGCAGAGCAAGAGCAAAGGTTTTAGGATCTAAATTGCTTGTTTTCCATGGAAGAGCTATGTAGAACACTGTGCTTTGCTGTTGCTGTGTTGGTTTTCTCAAGACACAAGTCCTGTTGGTTGTCTGTGTTTGCAGCAAGCAGAGAAGCTGCTGCAGACACTTTCTTGCCCCTTTTCCACAAGTGAAGTATATTTTGTACCAGTTGGTGTATTCCTCGTCTACAGAGCAAGAGCAAAGGTGTTAGGACCTAAATTGCTTGATTTCCATGGAAGAGCTATGTAGAACACTATGCTTTGCTGTTGCTGTGTCGGTTTTCTCAAGAAAGAAACCCTGTTTGTTCTCTGTACTTGCAGCGAGCAGAGAAGCTCTTGAAGACACGTACCTGCTTTCTCCACTACTGACGTATATTTTGTACCAGTTGGTGTATTCCTCGTCTGGAGAGCAGGAGCAAAGGTTTTAGGACCTAAATTGCTTGATTTCCTTGGAAGAGATATGTAGAACACTGTGCTTTGCTGTTACTGTGTTGGTTTTCTCAAGACACAAGCCTTGTTAGTTGTATGTGTTTCCAGCGAGCAGAAAAGCTGCTGCAGACACTTTCTTGCCCCTTTTCCACAACTGAAGTATATTTTGTACCAGTTGGTGTATTCCTCGTCTGCAGAGCAAGAGCAAAGGTTTTAGGATCTAAATTGCTTGTTTTCCATGGAAGAGCTATGTAGAACACTATGCTTTGCTGTTGCTGTGTTGGTTTTCTCAAGACACAAGCCCTGTTTGTTCTCTGTGTTTTCAGCAAGCAGAGAAGCTGCTGCAGACACTTTCTTGCTCCTTTTCCACTAGTGAAGTATATTTTGTACCAGTTTGTGTATTCCTCGTCTGCAGAGCAAGAGCAAAGGTTTTAGGATCTAAATTGCTTGTTTTCCATGGAAGAGATATGTAGAACACTATGCTTTGCTGTTGCTGTGTTGGTTTTCTCAAGACACAAGTCCTGTTGGTTGTCTGTGTTTGCAGCAAGCAGAGAAGCTGCTGCAGACACTTTCTTGCCCCTTTTTCACAAGTGAAGTATATTTTGTACCAGTTGGTGTGTTCCTCGTCTGCAAAGCAAGAGCAAATGTGTTAGGACCTAAATTGCTTGATTTCCATGGAAGAGCTCTGTAGAACACTATGCTTTGCTGTTGCTGTGTTGGTTTTCTAAAGACACAAACCCTGTTTGTTCCCTGTGTTTTCAGCAAGCAGAGAAGCTGCTGCAGACACTTTCTTGCCCCTTTTCCACAAGTGAAGTATATTTTGTACCAGTTGGTGTATTCCTTGTCTGCAGAGCAAGAGCAAAGGTTTTAGGATCTAAATTGCTTGTTTTCCATGGAAGAGCTATGTAGAACACTATGCTTTGCTGTTGCTGTGTTGGTTTTCTCAAGACACAAGTCCTGTTGGTTGTCTGTGTTTGCAGCAAGCAGAGAAGCTGCTGCAGACACTTTCTTGCCCCTTTTCCACAAGTGAAGTATATTTTGTACCAGTTGGTGTATTCCTCGTCTGCAGAGCAAGAGCAAAGGTGTTAGGACCTAAATTGCTTGATTTCCATGGAAGAGCTCTGTAGAACACTATGCTTTGCTGTTGCTGTGTCGGTTTTCTCAAGAAACAAACCCTGTTTGTTCTCTGTACTTGCAGCGAGCAGAGAAGCTCTTGAAGACACGTACCTGCTTTCTCCACTACTGACGTATATTTTGTACCAGTTGGTGTATTCCTCGTCTGGAGAGCAGGAGCAAAGGTTTTAGGACCTAAATTGCTTGATTTCCTTGGAAGAGATATGTAGAACACTGTGCTTTGCTGTTACTGTGTTGGTTTTCTCAAGACACAAGCCTTGTTAGTTGTATGTGTTTCCAGCGAGCAGAAAAGCTGCTGCAGACACTTTCTTGCCCCTTTTCCACAAGTGAAGTATATTTTGTACCAGTTGGTGTATTCCTCGTCTGCAGAGCAAGAGCAAAGGTTTTAGGATCTAAATTGCTTGTTTTCCATGGAAGAGCTATGTAGAACACTATGCTTTGCTGTTGCTGTGTTGGTTTTCTCAAGACACAAGCCCTGTTTGTTCTCTGTGTTTTCAGCAAGCAGAGAAGCTGCTGCAGACACTTTCTTGCTCCTTTCCACTAGTGATGTATATTTTGTACCAGTTTGTGTATTCCTCGTCTGCAGAGCAAGAGCAAAGGTTTTAGGATCTAAATTGCTTGATTTCCATGGAAGAGCTATGTAGAACACTATGCTTTGCTGTTGCTGTGTTGGTTTTTTCAAGACACAAACCCTGTTTGTTCCCTGTGTTTTCAGCAAGCAGAGAAGCTGCTGCAGACATTTTCTTGCCCCTTTTTCACAAGTGAAGTATATTTTGTACCAGTTGGTGTGTTCCTCGTCTGCAGAGCAAGAGCAAAGGTTTTAGGACTTAAATTGCTTGATTTCATTGGAAGAGCTGTTAAGAACACTATGCTTTGCTGTTGCTGTGTTGGTTTTCTAAAGACACAAGCCCTGTTTGTTCCCTGTGTTTTCAGCAAGCAGAGAAGCTCTTGAAGACACGTACCTGCTTTCTCCACTACTGACGTATATTTTGTACCAGTTGGTGTGTTCCTCGTCTGCAAAGCAAGAGCAAAGGTTTTAGGACTTAAATTGCTTGATTTCCATGGAAGAGCTATGTAGAACACTATGCTTTGCTGTTACTGTGTTGGTTTTCTCAAGACACAAGTCTTGATGGTTGTCTGAGTTTCCAGCGAGCAGAAAAGCTGCTGCAGACACTTTCTTGCCCCTTTTCCACAAGTGAAGTATATTTTGTACCAGTTGGTGTATTCCTCTTCTGCAGAGCAAGAGCAAAGGTTTTAGGACCTAAATTGCTTGATTTCCTTGGAAGAGATATGTAGAACACTATGCTTTGCTGTTGCTGTGTTGGTTTTCTCAAGACACAAGTCCCTGTTGGTTGTCTGTGTTTGCAGCAAGCAGAGAAGCTGCTGCAGACACTTTCTTGCCCCTTTTTCACAAGTGAAGTATATTTTGTACCAGTTGGTGTGTTCCTCGTCTGCAAAGCAAGAGCAAATGTGTTAGGACCTAAATTGCTTGATTTCCATGGAAGAGCTCTGTAGAACACTATGCTTTGCTGTTGCTGTGTTGGTTTTCTCAAGAAACAAACCCTGTTTGTTCTCTGTACTTGCAGCGAGCAGAGAAGCTCTTGAAGACACGTACCTGCTTTCTCCACTACTGACGTATATTTTGTACCAGTTGGTGTATTCCTCGTCTGGAGAGCAGGAGCAAAGGTTTTAGGACCTAAATTGCTTGATTTCCTTGGAAGTGATATGTAGACACTGTGCTTTGCTGTTACTGTGTTGGTTTTCTCAAGACACAAGCCTTGTTAGTTGTATGTGTTTCCAGCGAGCAGAAAAGCTGCTGCAGACACTTTCTTGCCCCTTTTCCACAACTGAAGTATATTTTGTACAGTTGGTGTATTCCTCGTCTGGAGAGCAGGAGCAAAGGTTTTAGGACCTAAATTGCTTGATTTCCATGGAAGAGCTCTGTAGAACACTATGCTTTGCTGTTGCTGTGTCGGTTTTCTCAAGAAACAAACCCTGTTTGTTCTCTGTACTTGCAGCGAGCAGAGAAGCTCTTGAAGACACGTACCTGCTTTCTCCACTACTGACGTATATTTTGTACCAGTTGGTGTATTCCTCGTCTGGAGAGCAGGAGCAAAGGTTTTAGGACCTAAATTGCTTGATTTCCTTGGAAGAGATATGTAGAACACTGTGCTTTGCTGTTACTGTGTTGGTTTTCTCAAGACACAAGTCCTGTTGGTTGTCTGTGTTTGCAGCAAGCAGAGAAGCTCTTGAAGACACGTACCTGCTTTCTCCACTACTGACGTATATTTTGTACCAGTTGGTGTGTTCCTCGTCTGCAAAGCAAGAGCAAAGGTTTTAGGACTTAAATTGCTTGATTTCCATGGAAGAGCTATGTAGAAACAACTATGCTTTGCTATTATTGTGTTGGTTTTTCTCAAGACACAAGTCTTGTTGGTTGTCTGAGTTTCCAGCGAGCAGAGAAGCTGCTGCAGACACTTTCTTGCCCCTTTTCCACAAGTGAAGTATATTTTGTACCAGTTGGTGTATTCCTCGTCTGCAGAGCAAGAGCAAAGGTTTTAGGATCTAAATTGCTTGTTTTCCATGGAAGAGCTCTGTAGAACACTATGCTTTGCTGTTGCTGTGTTGGTTTTCTCAAGACACAAACCCTGTTTGTTCCCTGTGTTTTTCAGCAAGCAGAGAAGCTGCTGCAGACACTTTCTTGCCCCTTTTCCACAAGTGAAGTATATTTTGTACCAGTTGGTGTATTCCTCGTCTGCAGAGCAAGAGCAAAGGTTTTAGGATCTAAATTGCTTGTTTTCCATGGAAGAGCTCTGTAGAACACTATGCTTTGCTGTTGCTGTGTTGGTTTTCTCAAGACACAAGTCCTGTTGGTTGTCTGTGTTTGCAGCAAGCAGAGAAGCTGCTGCAGACACTTTCTTGCCCCTTTTTCACAAGTGAAGTATATTTTGTACCAGTTGGTGTGTTCCTCGTCTGCAAAGCAAGAGCAAATGTGTTAGGACCTAAATTGCTTGATTTCCATGGAAGAGCTCTGTAGAACACTATGCTTTGCTGTTGCTGTGTTGGTTTTTCTCAAGAAACAAACCCTGTTTGTTCTCTGTACTTGCAGCGAGCAGAGAAGCTCTTGAAGACACGTACCTGCTTTCTCCAGTACTGACGTATATTTTGTACCAGTTGGTGTATTCCTCGTCTGGAGAGCAGGAGCAAAGGTTTTAGGACCTAAATTGCTTGATTTCCTTGGAAGAGATATGTAGAACACTGTGCTTTGCTGTTACTGTGTTGGTTTCTCAAGACACAAGCCTTGTTAGTTGTATGTGTTTCCAGCGAGCAGAAAAGCTGCTGCAGACACTTTCTTGCCCCTTTTCCACAAGTGAAGTATTTTGTACCAGTTGGTGTATTCCTCGTCTGCAGAGCAAGAGCAAAGGTTTTAGGATCTAAATTGCTTGTTTTCCATGGAAGAGCTCTGTAGAACACTATGGTTTTCGGTTGCTGTGTTTGTTTTCTCAAGACACAAGCCCTGTTTGTTCCCTGTGTTTTCAGCAAGCAGAGAAGCTGCTGCAGACACTTTCTTGCTCCTTTTCCACTACTGACGTATATTTTGTACCAGTTGGTGTATTCCTTGTCTGGAGAGCAGGAGCAAAGGTTTTAGGACCTAATCTGCTTGATTTGATTGGAAGAGATATGTAGAACACTGTGCTTTGCTGTTGCTGTGTTGGTTTTCTCAAGATACAAACCCTGTTTGTTCCCTGTGTTTTGAGCAAGCAGAGAAGCTGCTGCAGACACTTTCTTGCCCCTTTTCCACAAGTGAAGTATATTTTGTACCAGTTGGTGTATTCCTCGTCTGCAGAGCAAGAGCAAAGGTTTTAGGATCTAAATTGCTTGTTTTCCATGGAAGATCTATGTAGAACACTATGCTTTGCTGTTGCTGTGTTGGTTTTCTAAAGACACAAACCCTGTTTGTTCTCTGTGTTTTCAGCAAGCAGAGAAGCTGCTGCAGACACTTTCTTGCCCCTTTTCCACAAGTGAAGTATATTTTGTACCAGTTGGTGTATTCCTCGTCTGCAGAGCAAGAGCAAAGGTTTTAGGATCTAAATTGCTTGTTTTCCATGGAAGAGCTCTGTAGAACACTATGGTTTTCGGTTGCTGTGTTTGTTTTCTCAAGACACAAGCCCTGTTTGTTCCCTGTGTTTTCAGCAAGCAGAGAAGCTGCTGCAGACACTTTCTTGCTCCTTTTCCACTACTGACGTATATTTTGTACCAGTTGGTGTATTCCTTGTCTGGAGAGCAGGAGCAAAGGTTTTAGGACCTAATCTGCTTGATTTGATTGGAAGAGATATGTAGAACACTGTGCTTTGCTGTTGCTGTGTTGGTTTTCTCAAGATACAAACCCTGTTTGTTCCCTGTGTTTTGAGCAAGCAGAGAAGCTGCTGCAGACACTTTCTTGCCCCTTTTCCACAAGTGAAGTATATTTTGTACCAGTTGGTGTATTCCTCGTCTGCAGAGCAAGAGCAAAGGTTTTAGGATCTAAATTGCTTGATTTCCTTGGAAGAGATATGTAGAAAACTGTGCTTTGCTGTTGCTGTGTTGGTTTTCTCAAGACACAAACCCTGTTTGTTCCCTGTGTTTTCAGCAAGCAGAGAAGCTGCTGCAGACACTTTCTTGCCCCTTTTCCACAAGTGAAGTATATTTTGTACCAGTTGGTGTATTCCTCGTCTGCTGAGCAAGAGCAAAGGTTTTAGGATCTAAATTGCTTGTTTTCCATGGAAGAGCTATGTAGAACACTATGCTTTGCTGTTGCTGTGTTGGTTTCTAAAGACACAAACCCTGTTTGTTCCCTGTGTTTTCAGCAAGCAGAGAAGCTGCTGCAGACACTTTCTTGCCCCTTTTCCACAAGTGAAGTATATTTTGTACCAGTTGGTGTATTCCTTGTCTGCAGAGCAAGAGCAAAGGTTTTAGGATCTAAATTGCTTGATTTCCTTGGAAGAGATATGTAGAACACTGTGCTTTGTTGTTGCTGTGTTGGTTTTCTCAAGACACAAACCCTGTTTGTTCCCTGTGTTTTCAGCAAGCAGAGAAGCTGCTGCAGACACTTTCTTGCCCCTTTTCCACAAGTGAAGTATATTTTGTACCAGTTGGTGTATTCCTCGTCTGCAGAGCAAGAGCAAAGGTTTTAGGATCTAAATTGCTTGTTTTCCATGGGAAGAGCTATGTAGAACACTATGCTTTGCTGTTGCTGTGTTGGTTTTCTAAAGACACAAACCCTGTTTGTTCCTGTGTTTTCAGCAAGCAGAGAAGCTGCTGCAGACACTTTCTTGCCCCTTTTCCACAAGTGAAGTATATTTTGTACCAGTTGGTGTATTCCTCGTCTGCAGAGCAAGAGCAAAGGTTTTAGGATCTAAATTGCTTGTTTTCCATGGAAGAGCTATGTAGAACACTATGCTTTGCTGTTGCTGTGTTGGTTTTCTCAAGACACAAGTCCTGTTGGTTGTCTGTGTTTGCAGCAAGCAGAGAAGCTGCTGCAGACACTTTCTTGCCCCTTTTCCACAAGTGAAGTATATTTTGTACCAGTTGGTGTATTCCTCGTCTGCAGAGCAAGAGCAAAGGTGTTAGGACCTAAATTGCTTGATTTCCATGGAAGAGCTCTGTAGAACACTATGCTTTGCTGTTGCTGTGTCGGTTTTCTCAAGAAACAAACCCTGTTTGTTCTCTGTACTTGCAGCGAGCAGAGAAGCTCTTGAAGACACGTACCTGCTTTCTCCACTACTGACGTATATTTTGTACCAGTTGGTGTATTCCTCGTCTGGAGAGCAGGAGCAAAGGTTTTAGGACCTAAATTGCTTGATTTCCTTGGAAGAGATATGTAGAACACTGTGCTTTGCTGTTACTGTGTTGGTTTTCTCAAGACACAAGCCTTGTTAGTTGTATGTGTTTCCAGCGAGCAGAAAAGCTGCTGCAGACACTTTCTTGCCCCTTTTCCACAACTGAAGTATATTTTGTACCAGTTGGTGTATTCCTCGTCTGGAGAGCAGGAGGAAAGGTTTTAGGACCTAAATTGCTTGATTTCCATGGAAGAGCTCTGTAGAACACTATGCTTTGCTGTTGCTGTGTCGGTTTTCTCAAGAAACAAACCCTGTTTGTTCTCTGTACTTGCAGCGAGCAGAGAAGCTCTTGAAGACACGTACCTGCTTTCTCCACTACTGACGTATATTTTGTACCAGTTGGTGTATTCCTCGTCTGGAGAGCAGGAGCAAAGGTTTTAGGACCTAAATTGCTTGATTTCCTTGGAAGAGATATGTAGAACACTGTGCTTTGCTGTTACTGTGTTGGTTTTCCTCAAGACACAAGCCTTGTAGTTGTATGTGTTTCCAGCGAGCAGAAAAGCTGCTGCAGACACTTTCTTGCCCCTTTTCCACAAGTGAAGTATATTTTGTACCAGTTGGTGTATTCCTCGTCTGCAGAGCAAGAGCAAAGGTTTTAGGATCTAAATTGCTTGTTTTCCATGGAAGAGCTCTGTAGAACACTATGGTTTTCGGTTGCTGTGTTTGTTTTCTCAAGACACAAGCCCTGTTTGTTCTCTGTGTTTTCAGCAAGCAGAGAAGCTGCTGCAGACACTCTCTTGCTCCTTTTCCACTAGTGAAGTATATTTTGTACCAGTTTGTGTATTCCTCGTCTGCAGAGCAAGAGCAAAGGTTTTAGGATCTAAATTGCTTGTTTTCCATGGAAGAGCTATGTAGAACACTATGCTTTGCTGTTGCTGTGTTGGTTTTCTCAAGACACAAGTCCTGTTGGTTGTCTGTGTTTGCAGCAAGCAGAGAAGCTGCTGCAGACACTTTCTTGCCCCTTTTCCACAAGTGAAGTATATTTTGTACCAGTTGGTGTGTTCCTCGTCTGCAGAGACGGATCAAAGGTTTTAGGACCTAAATTGCTTGATTTCATTGGAAGAGCTATTAAGAACACTATGCTTTGCTGTTGCTGTGTCGGTTTTCTAAACACACAAGCCCTGTTTGTTCCCTGTGTTTTCAGCAAGCAGAGAAGCTCTTGAAGACACGTACCTGCTTTCTCCACTACTGACGTATATTTTGTACCAGTTGGTGTGTTCCTCGTCTGCAAAGCAAGAGCAAAGGTTTTAGGACTTAAATTGCTTGATTTCCATGGAAGAGCTATGTAGAACACTATGCTTTGCTGTTATTGTGTTGGTTTCTCAAGACACAAGTCTTGTTGGTTGTCTGAGTTTCCAGCGAGCAGAGAAGCTGCTGCAGACACTTTCTTGCCCCTTTTCCACAAGTGAAGTATATTTTGTACCAGTTGGTGTATTCCTCGTCTGCAGAGCAAGAGCAAAGGTTTTAGGATCTAAATTGCTTGTTTTCCATGGAAGAGCTCTGTAGAACACTATGCTTTGCTGTTGCTGTGTTGGTTTTCTCAAGACACAAACCCTGTTTGTTCCCTGTGTTTTCAGCAAGCAGAGAAGCTGCTGCAGACACTTCTTGCCCCTTTTCCACAAGTGAAGTATATTTTGTACCAGTTGGTGTATTCCTCGTCTGCAGAGCAAGAGCAAAGGTTTTAGGATCTAAATTGCTTGTTTTCCATGGAAGAGCTCTGTAGAACACTATGCTTTGCTGTTGCTGTGTTGGTTTTCTCAAGACACAAGTCCTGTTGGTTGTCTGTGTTTGCAGCAAGCAGAGAAGCTGCTGCAGACACTTTCTTGCCCCTTTTTCACAAGTGAAGTATATTTTGTACCAGTTGGTGTGTTCCTCGTCTGCAAAGCAAGAGCAAATGTGTTAGGACCTAAATTGCTTGATTTCCATGGAAGAGCTCTGTAGAACACTATGCTTTGCTGTTGCTGTGTTGGTTTTCTCAAGAAACAAACCCTGTTTGTTCTCTGTACTTGCAGCGAGCAGAGAAGCTCTTGAAGACACGTACCTGCTTTCTCCACTACTGACGTATATTTTGTACCAGTTGGTGTATTCCTCGTCTGGAGAGCAGGAGCAAAGGTTTTAGGACCTAAATTGCTTGATTTCCTTGGAAGAGATATGTAGAACACTGTGCTTTGCTGTTACTGTGTTGGTTTTCTCAAGACACAAGCCTTGTTAGTTGTATGTGTTTCCAGCGAGCAGAAAAGCTGCTGCAGACACTTTCTTGCCCCTTTTCCACAACTGAAGTATATTTTGTACCAGTTGGTGTATTCCTCGTCTGGAGAGCAGGAGCAAAGGTTTTAGGACCTAAATTGCTTGATTTCCATGGAAGAGCTCTGTAGAACACTATGCTTTGCTGTTGCTGTGTCGGTTTTCTCAAGAAACAAACCCTGTTTGTTCTCTGTACTTGCAGCGAGCAGAGAAGCTCTTGAAGACACGTACCTGCTTTCTCCACTACTGACGTATATTTTGTACCAGTTGGTGTATTCCTCGTCTGGAGAGCAGGAGCAAAGGTTTTAGGACCTAAATTGCTTGATTTCCTTGGAAGAGATATGTAGAACACTGTGCTTTGCTGTTACTGTGTTGGTTTTCTCAAGACACAAGCCTTGTTAGTTGTATGTGTTTCCAGCGAGCAGAAAAGCTGCTGCAGACACTTTCTTGCCCCTTTTCCACAACTGAAGTATATTTTGTACCAGTTGGTGTATTCCTCGTCTGCAGAGCAAGAGCAAAGGTTTTAGGATCTAAATTGCTTGTTTTCCATGGAAGAGCTCTGTAGAACACTATGCTTTGCTGTTGCTGTGTTGGTTTTCTCAAGACACAAGCCCTGTTTGTTCTCTGTGTTTTCAGCAAGCAGAGAAGCTGCTGCAGACACTTTCTTGCTCCTTTTCCACTAGTGAAGTATATTTTGTACCAGTTTGTGTATTCCTCGTCTGCAGAGCAAGAGCAAAGGTTTTAGGATCTAAATTGCTTGTTTTCCATGGAAGAGCTATGTAGAACACTATGCTTTGCTGTTGCTGTGTTGGTTTTCTCAAGACACAAACCCTGTTTGTTCCCTGTGTTTTCAGCAAGCAGAGAAGCTGCTGCAGAACACTTTCTTGCCCCTTTTTCACAAGTGAAGTATATTTTGTACCAGTTGGTGTGTTCCTCGTCTGCAGAGACGGATCAAAGGTTTTAGGACTTAAATTGCTTGATTTCTTTGGAAGAGCTGTTAAGAACACTATGCTTTGCTGTTGCTGTGTTGGTTTTCTAAAGACACAAGCCCTGTTTGTTCCCTGTGTTTTCAGCAAGCAGAGAAGCTCTTGAAGACACGTACCTGCTTTCTCCACTACTGACGTATATTTTGTACCAGTTGGTGTGTTCCTCGTCTGCAAAGCAAGAGCAAAGGTTTTAGGACTTAATTGCTTGATTTCCATGGAAGAGCTCTGTAGAACACTATGCTTTGCTGTTACTGTGTTGGTTTTCTCAAGACACAAGTCTTGTTGGTTGTCTGAGTTTCCAGCGAGCAGAAAAGCTGCTGCAGACACTTTCTTGCCCCTTTTCCACAAGTGAAGTATATTTTGTACCAGTTGGTGTATTCCTCGTCTGCAGAGCAAGAGCAAAGTTTTAGATCTAAATTGCTTGTTTTCCATGGAAGAGCTATGTAGAACACTATGCTTTGCTGTTGCTGTGTTGGTTTTCTCAAGACACAAACCCTGTTTGTTCCCTGTGTTTTCAGCAAGCAGAGAAGCTGCTGCAGACACTTTCATGCCCCTTTTCCACAAGTGAAGTATATTTTGTACCAGTTGGTGTATTCCTCGTCTGCAGAGCAAGAGCAAAGGTTTAGGATCTAAATTGCTTGTTTTCCATGGAAGAGCTCTGTAGAACACTATGCTTTGCTGTTGCTGTGTTGGTTTTCTCAAGACACAAGTCCTGTTGGTTGTCTGTGTTTGCAGCAAGCAGAGAAGCTGCTGCAGACACTTTCTTGCCCCTTTTCCACAAGTGAAGTATATTTTGTACCAGTTGGTGTATTCCTCGTCTGCAGAGCAAGAGCAAAGGTGTTAGGACCTAAATTGCTTGATTTCCATGGAAGAGCTCTGTAGAACACTATGCTTTGCTGTTGCGTTTTCGGTTTTCTCAAGAAACAAACCCTGTTTGTTCTCTGTAACTTGCAGCGAGCAGAGAAGCTCTTGAAGACACGTACCTGCTTTCTCCACTACTGACGTATATTTTGTACCAGTTGGTGTATTCCTCGTCTGGAGTGCAGGAGCAAAGGTTTTAGGATCTAAATTGCTTGTTTTCCATGGAAGAGCTATGTAGAACACTATGCTTTGCTGTTGCTGTGTTGGTTTTCTCAAGACACAAACCCTGTTTGTTCCCTGTGTTTTCAGCAAGCAGAGAAGCTGCTGCAGACACTTTCTTGCCCCTTTTTCACATGAAGTATATTTTGTACCAGTTGGTGTGTTCCTCGTCTGCAGAGACGGATCAAAGGTTTTAGGACTTAAATTGCTTGATTTCATTGGAAGAGCTGTTAAGAACACTATGCTTTGCTGTTGCTGTGTTGGTTTTCTAAAGACACAAGCCCTGTTTGTTCCCTGTGTTTTCAGCAAGCAGAGAAGCTCTTGAAGACACGTACCTGCTTTCTCCACTACTGACGTATATTTTGTACCAGTTGGTGTGTTCCTCGTCTGCAAAGCAAGAGCAAAGGTTTTAGGACTTAAATTGCTTGATTTCCATGGAAGAGCTCTGTAGAACACTATGCTTTGCTGTTACTGTGTTGGTTTTCTCAAGACACAAGTCCTGTTGGTTGTCTGAGTTTCCAGCGAGCAGAAAAGCTGCTGCAGACACTTTCTTGCCCCTTTTCCACAAGTGAAGTATATTTTGTACCAGTTGGTGTATTCCTCGTCTGCAGAGCAAGAGCAAAGGTTTTAGGATCTAAATTGCTTGTTTTCCATGGAAGAGCTATGTAGAACACTATGCTTTGCTGTTGCTGTGTTGGTTTTCTAAAGACACAAACCCTGTTTGTTCCCTGTGTTTTCAGCAAGCAGAGAAGCTGCTGCAGACACTTTCTTGCTCCTTTTCCACTAGTGAAGTATATTTTGTACCAGTTTGTGTATTCCTCGTCTGCAGAGCAAGAGCAAAGGTTTTAGGATCTAAATTGCTTGTTTTCCATGGAAGAGCTCTGTAGAACACTATGCTTTGCTGTTGCTGTGTTGGTTTTCTCAAGACACAAGTCCTGTTGGTTGTCTGTGTTTGCAGCAAGCAGAGAAGCTGCTGCAGACACTTTCTTGCCCCTTTTCCACAAGTGAAGTATATTTTGTACCAGTTGGTGTATTCCTCGTCTGCAGAGCAAGAGCAAAGGTGTTAGGACCTAAATTGCTTGATTTCCATGGAAGAGCTCTGTAGAACACTATGCTTTGCTGTTGCGTTTTCGGTTTTCTCAAGAAACAAACCCTGTTTGTTCTCTGTACTTGCAGCGAGCAGAGAAGCTCTTGAAGACACGTACCTGCTTTCTCCACTACTGACGTATATTTTGTACCAGTTGGTGTATTCCTCGTCTGGAGAGCAGGAGCAAAGGTTTTAGGATCTAAATTGCTTGTTTTCCATGGAAGAGCTATGTAGAACACTATGCTTTGCTGTTGCTGTGTTGGTTTTCTCAAGACACAAACCCTGTTTGTTCCCTGTGTTTTCAGCAAGCAGAGAAGCTGCTGCAGACACTTTCTTGCCCCTTTTTCACAAGTGAAGTATATTTTGTACCAGTTGGTGTGTTCCTCGTCTGCAGAGACGGATCAAAGGTTTTAGGACTTAAATTGCTTGATTTCATTGGAAGAGCTGTTAAGAACACTATGCTTTGCTGTTGCTGTGTTGGTTTTCTAAAGACACAAGCCCTGTTTGTTCCCTGTGTTTTCAGCAAGCAGAGAAGCTCTTGAAGACACGTACCTGCTTTCTCCACTACTGACGTATATTTTGTACCAGTTGGTGTGTTCCTCGTCTGCAAAGCAAGAGCAAAGGTTTTAGGACTTAAATTGCTTGATTTCCATGGAAGAGCTCTGTAGAACACTATGCTTTGCTGTTACTGTGTTGGTTTTCTCAAGACACAAGTCCTGTTGGTTGTCTGAGTTTCCAGCGAGCAGAAAAGCTGCTGCAGACACTTTCTTGCCCCTTTTCAACAAGTGAAGTATATTTTGTACCAGTTGGTGTATTCCTCGTCTGCAGAGCAAGAGCAAAGGTTTTAGGATCTAAATTGCTTGTTTTCCATGGAAGAGCTATGTAGAACACTATGCTTTGCTGTTGCTGTGTTGGTTTTCTAAAGACACAAACCCTGTTTGTTCCCTGTGTTTTCAGCAAGCAGAGAAGCTGCTGCAGACACTTTCTTGCTCCTTTTCCACTAGTGAAGTATATTTTGTACCAGTTTGTGTATTCCTCGTCTGCAGAGCAAGAGCAAAGGTTTTAGGATCTAAATTGCTTGTTTTCCATGGAAGAGCTCTGTAGAACACTATGCTTTGCTGTTGCTGTGTTGGTTTTCTCAAGACACAAGTCCTGTTGGTTGTCTGTGTTTGCAGCAAGCAGAGAAGCTGCTGCAGACACTTTCTTGCCCCTTTTTCACAAGTGAAGTATATTTTGTACCAGTTGGTGTATTCCTCGTCTGCAGAGCAAGAGCAAATATGTTAGGACCTAAATTACTTTATTTCCATGGAAGAGCTCTGTAGAACACTATGCTTTGCTGTTGCTGTGTCGGTTTTCTCAAGAAACAAACCCTGTTTGTTCTCTGTACTTGCAGCGAGCAGAGAAGCTCTTGAAGACACGTACCTGCTTTCTCCACTACTGACGTATATTTTGTACCAGTTGGTGTATTCCTCGTCTGGAGAGCAGGAGCAAAGGTTTTAGGACCTAAATTGCTTGATTTCCTTGGAAGAGATATGTAGAACACTGTGCTTTGCTGTTGCTGTGTTGGTTTTCTCAAGACACAAGCCTTGTTAGTTGTATGTGTTTCCAGCGAGCAGAAAAGCTGCTGCAGACACTTTCTTGCCCCTTTTCCACAAGTGAAGTATATTTTGTACCAGTTGGTGTATTCCTCGTCTGCAGAGCAAGAGCAAAGGTGTTAGGACCTAAATTGCTTGATTTCCATGGAAGAGCTATGTAGAACACTATGCTTTGCTGTTGCTGTGTCGGTTTTCTCAAGACACAAGTCCTGTTGGTTGTCTGTGTTTGCAGCAAGCAGAGAAGCTCTTGAAGACACGTACCTGCTTTCTCCACTACTGACATATATTTTGTACCAGTTGGTGTGTTCCTCGTCTGCAAAGCAAGAGCAAAGGTTTTAGGACTTAAATTGCTTGATTTCCATGGAAGAGCTCTGTAGAACACTATGCTTTGCTGTTATTGTGTTGGTTTTCTCAAGACACAAGTCTTGTTGGTTGTCTGAGTTTCCAGCGAGCAGAAAAGCTGCTGCAGACACTTTCTTGCCCCTTTTCCACAAGTGAAGTATATTTTGTACCAGTTGGTGTATTCCTTGTCTGCAGAGCAAGAGCAAAGGTTTTAGGATCTAAATTGCTTGTTTTCCATGGAAGAGCTCTGTAGAACACTATGCTTTGCTGTTGCTGTGTTGGTTTTCTAAAGACACAAGCCCTGTTTGTTCCCTGTGTTTTCAGCAAGCAGAGAAGCTGCTGCAGACACTTTCTTGCCCCTTTTCCACAAGTGAAGTATATTTTGTACCAGTTGGTGTATTCCTCTTCTGCAGAGCAAGAGCAAAGGTTTTAGGATCTAAATTGCTTGTTTTCCATGGAAGAGCTCTGTAGAACACTATGCTTTGCTGTTGCTGTGTTGGTTTTCTCAAGACACAAGTCCTGTTGGTTGTCTGTGTTTGCAGCAAGCAGAGAAGCTGCTGCAGACACTTTCTTGCCCCTTTTTCACAAGTGAAGTATATTTTGTACCAGTTGGTGTGTTCCTCGTCTGCAAAGCAAGAGCAAATGTGTTAGGACCTAAATTGCTTGATTTCCATGGAAGAGCTCTGTAGAACACTATGCTTTGCTGTTGCTGTGTTGGTTTTCTCAAGAAACAAACCCTGTTTGTTCTCTGTACTTGCAGCGAGCAGAGAAGCTCTTGAAGACACGTACCTGCTTTCTCCACTACTGACGTATATTTTGTACCAGTTGGTGTATTCCTCGTCTGGAGAGCAGGAGCAAAGGTTTTAGGACCTAAATTGCTTGATTTCCTTGGAAGAGATATGTAGAACACTGTGCTTTGCTGTTGCTGTGTTGGTTTTCTCAAGACACAAGCCTTGTTAGTTGTATGTGTTTCCAGCGAGCAGAAAAGCTGCTGCAGACACTTTCTTGCCCCTTTTCCACAAGTGAAGTATATTTTGTACCAGTTGGTGTATTCCTCGTCTGCAGAGCAAGAGCAAAGGTTTTAGGATCTAAATTGCTTGTTTTCCATGGAAGAGCTCTGTAGAACACTGTGGTTTTCGGTTGCTGTGTTTGTTTTCTCAAGACACAAGCCCTGTTTGTTCCCTGTGTTTTCAGCAAGCAGAGAAGCTGCTGCAGACACTTTCTTGCTCCTTTTCCACTAGTGAAGTATATTTTGTACCAGTTGGTGTATTCCTCGTCTGGAGAGCAGGAGCAAAGGTTTTAGGACCTAAATTGCTTGATTTCCTTGGAAGAGATATGTAGAACACTGTGCTTTGCTGTTGCTGTGTTGGTTTTCTCAAGACACAAACCCTGTTTGTTCCCTGTGTTTTCAGCAAGCAGAGAAGCTGCTGCAGACACTTTCTTGCCCCTTTTCCACAAGTGAAGTATATTTTGTACCAGTTGGTGTATTCCTCGTCTGCAGAGCAAGAGCAAAGGTTTTAGGATCTAAATTGCTTGTTTTCCATGGAAGAGCTATGTAGAACACTATGCTTTGCTGTTGCTGTGTTGGTTTTCTAAAGACACAAACCCTGTTTGTTCTCTGTGTTTTCAGCAAGCAGAGAAGCTGCTGCAGACACTTTCTTGCTCCTTTTCCACTAGTGAAGTATATTTTGTACCAGTTGGTGTATTCCTCGTCTGGAGAGCAGGAGCAAAGGTTTTAGGACCTAAATTGCTTGATTTCCTTGGAAGAGATATGTAGAACACTGTGCTTTGCTGTTGCTGTGTTGGTTTTCTCAAGACACAAACCCTGTTTGTTCCCTGTGTTTTCAGCAAGCAGAGAAGCTGCTGCAGACACTTTCTTGCCCCTTTTCCACGAGTGAAGTATATTTTGTACCAGTTGGTGTATTCCTTGTCTGCAGAGCAAGAGCAAAGGTTTTAGGATCTAAATTGCTTGTTTTCCATGGAAGAGCTATGTAGAACACTATGCTTTGCTGTTGCTGTGTTGGTTTTCTAAAGACACAAACCCTGTTTGTTCCCTGTGTTTTCAGCAAGCAGAGAAGCTGCTGCAGACACTTTCTTGCCCCTTTTCCACAAGTGAAGTATATTTTGTACCAGTTGGTGTATTCCTCTTCTGCAGAGCAAGAGCAAAGGTTTTAGGATCTAAATTGCTTGTTTTCCATGGAAGAGCTATGTAGAACACTGTGCTTTGCTGTTGCTGTGTTGGTTTTCTCAAGACACAAGTCCTGTTGGTTGTCTGTGTTTGCAGCAAGCAGAGAAGCTGCTGCAGACACTTTCTTGCCCCTTTTCCACAAGTGAAGTATATTTTGTACCAGTTGGTGTATTCCTCGTCTGCAGAGCAAGAGCAAAGGTGTTAGGACCTAAATTGCTTGATTTCCATGGAAGAGCTATGTAGAACACTATGCTTTGCTGTTGCTGTGTCGGTTTTCTCAAGAAAGAAACCCTGTTTGTTCTCTGTACTTGCAGCGAGCAGAGAAGCTCTTGAAGACACGTACCTGCTTTCTCCACTACTGACGTATATTTTGTACCAGTTGGTGTATTCCTCGTCTGGAGAGCAGGAGCAAAGGTTTTAGGACCTAAATTGCTTGATTTCCTTGGAAGAGATATGTAGAACACTGTGCTTTGCTGTTACTGTGTTGGTTTTCTCAAGACACAAGCCTTGTTAGTTGTATGTGTTTCCAGCGAGCAGAAAAGCTGCTGCAGACACTTTCTTGCCCCTTTTCCACAACTGAAGTATATTTTGTACCAGTTGGTGTATTCCTCGTCTGCAGAGCAAGAGCAAAGGTTTTAGGATCTAAATTGCTTGTTTTCCATGGAAGAGCTATGTAGAACACTATGCTTTGCTGTTGCTGTGTTGGTTTTCTCAAGACACAAGCCCTGTTTGTTCTCTGTGTTTTCAGCAAGCAGAGAAGCTGCTGCAGACACTTTCTTGCTCCTTTTCCACTAGTGAAGTATATTTTGTACCAGTTTGTGTATTCCTCGTCTGCAGAGCAAGAGCAAAGGTTTTAGGATCTAAATTGCTTGTTTTCCATGGAAGAGATATGTAGAACACTATGCTTTGCTGTTGCTGTGTTGGTTTTCTCAAGACACAAGTCCTGTTGGTTGTCTGTGTTTGCAGCAAGCAGAGAAGCTGCTGCAGACACTTTCTTGCCCCTTTTTCACAAGTGAAGTATATTTTGTAACAGTTGGTGTGTTCCTCGTCTGCAAAGCAAGAGCAAATGTGTTAGGACCTAAATTGCTTGATTTCCATGGAAGAGCTCTGTAGAACACTATGCTTTGCTGTTGCTGTGTTGGTTTTCTAAAGACACAAACCCTGTTTGTTCCCTGTGTTTTCAGCAAGCAGAGAAGCTGCTGCAGACACTTTCTTGCCCCTTTTCCACAAGTGAAGTATATTTTGTTCCAGTTGGTGTATTCCTCGTCTGCAGAGCAAGAGCAAAGGTTTTAGGATCTAAATTGCTCGTTTTCCATGGAAGAGCTATGTAGAACACTATGCTTTGCTGTTGCTGTGTTGGTTTTCTAAAGACACAAACCCTGTTTGTTCCCTGTGTTTTCAGCAAGCAGAGAAGCTGCTGCAGACACTTTCTTGCCCCTTTTCCACAACTGAAGTATATTTTGTACCAGTTGGTGTATTCCTTGTCTGCAGAGCAAGAGCAAAGGTTTTAGGATCTAAATTGCTTGTTTTCCTTGGAAGAGCTATGTAGAACACTATGCTTTGCTGTTGCTGTGTTGGTTTTCTCAAGACACAAGTCCTGTTGGTTGTCTGTGTTTGCAGCAAGCAGAGAAGCTGCTGCAGACACTTTCTTGCCCCTTTTCCACAAGTGAAGTATATTTTGTACCAGTTGGTGTATTCCTCGTCTGCAGAGCAAGAGCAAAGGTGTTAGGACCTAAATTGCTTGATTTCCATGGAAGAGCTCTGTAGAACACTATGCTTTGCTGTTGCTGTGTCGGTTTTCTCAAGAAACAAACCCTGTTTGTTCTCTGTACTTGCAGCGAGCAGAGAAGCTCTTGAAGACACGTACCTGCTTTCTCCACTACTGACGTATATTTTGTACCAGTTGGTGTATTCCTCGTCTGGAGAGCAGGAGCAAAGGTTTTAGGACCTAAATTGCTTGATTTCCTTGGAAGAGATATGTAGAACACTGTGCTTTGCTGTTACTGTGTTGGTTTTCTCAAGACACAAGCCTTGTTAGTTGTATGTGTTTCCAGCGAGCAGAAAAGCTGCTGCAGACACTTTCTTGCCCCTTTTCCACAAGTGAAGTATATTTTGTACCAGTTGGTGTATTCCTCGTCTGCAGAGCAAGAGCAAAGGTTTTAGGATCTAAATTGCTTGTTTTCCATGGAAGAGCTATGTAGAACACTATGCTTTGCTGTTGCTGTGTTGGTTTTCTCAAGACACAAGCCCTGTTTGTTCTCTGTGTTTTCAGCAAGCAGAGAAGCTGCTGCAGACACTTTCTTGCTCCTTTTCCACTAGTGATGTATATTTTGTACCAGTTTGTGTATTCCTCGTCTGCAGAGCAAGAGCAAAGGTTTTAGGATCTAAATTGCTTGATTTCCATGGAAGAGCTATGTAGAACACTATGCTTTGCTGTTGCTGTGTTGGTTTTTTCAAGACACAAACCCTGTTTGTTCCCTGTGTTTTCAGCAAGCAGAGAAGCTGCTGCAGACACTTTCTTGCCCCTTTTTCACAAGTGAAGTATATTTTGTACCAGTTGGTGTGTTCCTCGTCTGCAGAGCAAGAGCAAAGGTTTTAGGACTTAAATTGCTTGATTTCATTGGAAGAGCTGTTAAGAACACTATGCTTTGCTGTTGCTGTGTTGGTTTTCTAAAGACACAAGCCCTGTTTGTTCCCTGTGTTTTCAGCAAGCAGAGAAGCTCTTGAAGACACGTACCTGCTTTCTCCACTACTGACGTATATTTTGTACCAGTTGGTGTGTTCCTCGTCTGCAAAGCAAGAGCAAAGGTTTTAGGACTTAAATTGCTTGATTTCCATGGAAGAGCTATGTAGAACACTATGCTTTGCTGTTGCTGTGTTGGTTTTCTCAAGACACAAGTCCTGTTGGTTGTCTGTGTTTGCAGCAAGCAGAGAAGCTGCTGCAGACACTTTCTTGCCCCTTTTCCACAAGTGAAGTATATTTTGTACCAGTTGGTGTATTCCTCGTCTGCAGAGCAAGAGCAAAGGTGTTAGGACCTAAATTGCTTGATTTCCATGGAAGAGCTATGTAGAACACTATGCTTTGCTGTTGCTGTGTCGGTTTTCTCAAGAAAGAAACCCTGTTTGTTCTCTGTACTTGCAGCGAGCAGAGAAGCTCTTGAAGACACGTACCTGCTTTCTCCACTACTGACGTATATTTTGTACCAGTTGGTGTATTCCTCGTCTGGAGAGCAGGAGCAAAGGTTTTAGGACCTAAATTGCTTGATTTCCTTGGAAGAGATATGTAGAACACTGTGCTTTGCTGTTACTGTGTTGGTTTTCTCAAGACACAAGCCTTGTTAGTTGTATGTGTTTCCAGCGAGCAGAAAAGCTGCTGCAGACACTTTCTTGCCCCTTTTCCACAACTGAAGTATATTTTGTACCAGTTGGTGTATTCCTCGTCTGCAGAGCAAGAGCAAAGGTTTTAGGATCTAAATTGCTTGTTTTCCATGGAAGAGCTATGTAGAACACTATGCTTTGCTGTTGCTGTGTTGGTTTTCTCAAGACACAAGCCCTGTTTGTTCTCTGTGTTTTCAGCAAGCAGAGAAGCTGCTGCAGACACTTTCTTGCTCCTTTTCCACTAGTGAAGTATATTTTGTACCAGTTTGTGTATTCCTCGTCTGCAGAGCAAGAGCAAAGGTTTTAGGATCTAAATTGCTTGTTTTCCATGGAAGAGATATGTAGAACACTATGCTTTGCTGTTGCTGTGTTGGTTTTCTCAAGACACAAGTCCTGTTGGTTGTCTGTGTTTGCAGCAAGCAGAGAAGCTGCTGCAGACACTTTCTTGCCCCTTTTTCACAAGTGAAGTATATTTTGTAACAGTTGGTGTGTTCCTCGTCTGCAAAGCAAGAGCAAATGTGTTAGGACCTAAATTGCTTGATTTCCATGGAAGAGCTCTGTAGAACACTATGCTTTGCTGTTGCTGTGTTGGTTTTCTAAAGACACAAACCCTGTTTGTTCCCTGTGTTTTCAGCAAGCAGAGAAGCTGCTGCAGACACTTTCTTGCCCCTTTTCCACAAGTGAAGTATATTTTGTTCCAGTTGGTGTATTCCTCGTCTGCAGAGCAAGAGCAAAGGTTTTAGGATCTAAATTGCTCGTTTTCCATGGAAGAGCTATGTAGAACACTATGCTTTGCTGTTGCTGTGTTGGTTTTCTAAAGACACAAACCCTGTTTGTTCCCTGTGTTTTCAGCAAGCAGAGAAGCTGCTGCAGACACTTTCTTGCCCCTTTTCCACAACTGAAGTATATTTTGTACCAGTTGGTGTATTCCTTGTCTGCAGAGCAAGAGCAAAGGTTTTAGGATCTAAATTGCTTGTTTTCCATGGAAGAGCTATGTAGAACACTATGCTTTGCTGTTGCTGTGTTGGTTTTCTCAAGACACAAGTCCTGTTGGTTGTCTGTGTTTGCAGCAAGCAGAGAAGCTGCTGCAGACACTTTCTTGCCCCTTTTCCACAAGTGAAGTATATTTTGTACCAGTTGGTGTATTCCTCGTCTGCAGAGCAAGAGCAAAGGTGTTAGGACCTAAATTGCTTGATTTCCATGGAAGAGCTCTGTAGAACACTATGCTTTGCTGTTGCTGTGTCGGTTTTCTCAAGAAACAAACCCTGTTTGTTCTCTGTACTTGCAGCGAGCAGAGAAGCTCTTGAAGACACGTACCTGCTTTCTCCACTACTGACGTATATTTTGTACCAGTTGGTGTATTCCTCGTCTGGAGAGCAGGAGCAAAGGTTTTAGGACCTAAATTGCTTGATTTCCTTGGAAGAGATATGTAGAACACTGTGCTTTGCTGTTACTGTGTTGGTTTTCTCAAGACACAAGCCTTGTTAGTTGTATGTGTTTCCAGCGAGCAGAAAAGCTGCTGCAGACACTTTCTTGCCCCTTTTCCACAAGTGAAGTATATTTTGTACCAGTTGGTGTATTCCTCGTCTGCAGAGCAAGAGCAAAGGTTTTAGGATCTAAATTGCTTGATTTCCATGGAAGAGCTCTGTAGAACACTATGCTTTGCTGTTGCTGTGTTGGTTTTCTCAAGACACAAGCCCTGTTTGTTCTCTGTGTTTTCAGCAAGCAGAGAAGCTGCTGCAGACACTTTCTTGCTCCTTTTCCACTAGTGATGTATATTTTGTACCAGTTTGTGTATTCCTCGTCTGCAGAGCAAGAGCAAAGGTTTTAGGATCTAAATTGCTTGATTTCCATGGAAGAGCTATGTAGAACACTATGCTTTGCTGTTGCTGTGTTGGTTTTTTCAAGACACAAACCCTGTTTGTTCCCTGTGTTTTCAGCAAGCAGAGAAGCTGCTGCAGACACTTTCTTGCCCTTTTTCACAAGTGAAGTATATTTTGTACCAGTTGGTGTGTTCCTCGTCTGCAGAGCAAGAGCAAAGGTTTTAGGACTTAAATTGCTTGATTTCATTGGAAGAGCTGTTAAGAACACTATGCTTTGCTGTTGCTGTGTTGGTTTTCTAAAGACACAAGCCCTGTTTGTTCCCTGTGTTTTCAGCAAGCAGAGAAGCTCTTGAAGACACGTACCTGCTTTCTCCACTACTGACGTATATTTTTGTACCAGTTGGTGTGTTCCTCGTCTGCAAAGCAAGAGCAAAGGTTTTAGGATCTAAATTGCTTGATTTCCATGGAAGAGCTATGTAGAACACTATGCTTTGCTGTTACTGTGTTGGTTTTCTCAAGACACAAGTCTTGATGGTTGTCTGAGTTTCCAGCGAGCAGAAAAGCTGCTGCAGACACTTTCTTGCCCCTTTTCCACAAGTGAAGTATATTTTGTACCAGTTGGTGTATTCCTCTTCTGCAGAGCAAGAGCAAAGGTTTTAGGACCTAAATTGCTTGATTTCCTTGGAAGAGATATGTAGAACACTATGCTTTGCTGTTGCTGTGTTGGTTTTCTCAAGACACAAGTCCTGTTGGTTGTCTGTGTTTGCAGCAAGCAGAGAAGCTGCTGCAGACACTTTCTTGCCCCTTTTCACAAGTGAAGTATATTTTGTACCAGTTGGTGTGTTCCTCGTCTGCAAAGCAAGAGCAAATGTGTTAGGACCTAAATTGCTTGATTTCCATGGAAGAGCTCTGTAGAACACTATGCTTTGCTGTTGCTGTGTTGGTTTTCTCAAGAAACAAACCCTGTTTGTTCTCTGTACTTGCAGCGAGCAGAGAAGCTCTTGAAGACACGTACCTGCTTTCTCCACTACTGACGTATATTTTGTACCAGTTGGTGTATTCCTCGTCTGGAGAGCAGGAGCAAAGGTTTTAGGACCTAAATTGCTTGATTTCCTTGGAAGAGATATGTAGAACACTGTGCTTTGCTGTTACTGTGTTGGTTTTCTCAAGACACAAGCCTTGTTAGTTGTATGTGTTTCCAGCGAGCAGAAAAGCTGCTGCAGACACTTTCTTGCCCCTTTTCCACAACTGAAGTATATTTTGTACCAGTTGGTGTATTCCTCGTCTGGAGAGCAAGAGCAAAGGTTTTAGGACCTAAATTGCTTGATTTCCATGGAAGAGCTCTGTAGAACACTATGCTTTGCTGTTGCTGTGTCGGTTTTCTCAAGAAACAAACCCTGTTTGTTCTCTGTACTTGCAGCGAGCAGAGAAGCTCTTGAAGACACGTACCTGCTTTCTCCACTACTGACGTATATTTTGTACCAGTTGGTGTATTCCTCGTCTGGAGAGCAGGAGCAAAGGTTTTAGGACCTAAATTGCTTGATTTCCTTGGAAGAGATATGTAGAACACTGTGCTTTGCTGTTACTGTGTTGGTTTTCTCAAGACACAAGTCCTGTTGGTTGTCTGTGTTTGCAGCAAGCAGAGAAGCTCTTGAAGACACGTACCTGCTTTCTCCACTACTGACGTATATTTTGTACCAGTTGGTGTGTTCCTCGTCTGCAAAGCAAGAGCAAAGGTTTTAGGACTTAAATTGCTTGATTTCCATGGAAGAGCTATGTAGAACACTATGCTTTGCTGTTATTGTGTTGGTTTTCTCAAGACACAAGTCTTGTTGGTTGTCTGAGTTTCCAGCGAGCAGAGAAGCTGCTGCAGACACTTTCTTGCCCCTTTTCCACAAGTGAAGTATATTTTGTACCAGTTGGTGTATTCCTCGTCTGCAGAGCAAGAGCAAAGGTTTTAGGATCTAAATTGCTTGTTTTCCATGGAAGAGCTCTGTAGAACACTATGCTTTGCTGTTGCTGTGTTGGTTTTCTCAAGACACAAACCCTGTTTGTTCCCTGTGTTTTCAGCAAGCAGAGAAGCTGCTGCAGACACTTTCTTGCCCCTTTTCCACAAGTGAAGTATATTTTGTACCAGTTGGTGTATTCCTTGTCTGCAGAGCAAGAGCAAAGGTTTTAGGATCTAAATTGCTTGTTTTCCATGGAAGAGCTATGTAGAACACTATGCTTTGCTGTTGCTGTGTTGGTTTTCTCAAGACACAAGTCCTGTTGGTTGTCTGTGTTTGCAGCAAGCAGAGAAGCTGCTGCAGACACTTTCTTGCCCCTTTTTCACAAGTGAAGTATATTTTGTACCAGTTGGTGTGTTCCTCGTCTGCAAAGCAAGAGCAAATGTGTTAGGACCTAAATTGCTTGATTTCCATGGAAGAGCTCTGTAGAACACTATGCTTTGCTGTTGCTGTGTTGGTTTTCTCAAGAAACAAACCCTGTTTGTTCTCTGTACTTGCAGCGAGCAGAGAAGCTCTTGAAGACACGTACCTGCTTTCTCCACTACTGACGTATATTTTGTACCAGTTGGTGTATTCCTCGTCTGGAGAGCAGGAGCAAAGGTTTTAGGACCTAAATTGCTTGATTTCCTTGGAAGAGATATGTAGAACACTGTGCTTTGCTGTTACTTTGTTGGTTTTCTCAAGACACAAGCCTTGTTAGTTGTATGTGTTTCCAGCGAGCAGAAAAGCTGCTGCAGACACTTTTCTTGCCCCTTTTCCACAAGTGAAGTATATTTTGTACCAGTTGGTGTATTCCTCGTCTGCAGAGCAAGAGCAAAGGTTTTAGGATCTAAATTGCTTGTTTTCCATGGAAGAGCTCTGTAGAACACTATGGTTTTCGGTTGCTGTGTTTGTTTTCTCAAGACACAAGCCCTGTTTGTTCCCTGTGTTTTCAGCAAGCAGAGAAGCTGCTGCAGACACTTTCTTGCTCCTTTTCCACTAGTGAAGTATATTTTGTACCAGTTGGTGTATTCCTCGTCTGGAGAGCAGGAGCAAAGGTTTTAGGACCTAAATTGCTTGATTTCCTTGGAAGAGATATGTAGAACACTGTGCTTTGCTGTTGCTGTGTTGGTTTTCTCAAGACACAAACCCTGTTTGTTCCCTGTGTTTTCAGCAAGCAGAGAAGCTGCTGCAGACACTTTCTTGCCCCTTTTCCACAAGTGAAGTATATTTTGTACCAGTTGGTGTATTCCTCGTCTGCAGAGCAAGAGCAAAGGTTTTAGGATCTAAATTGCTTGTTTTCCATGGAAGAGCTATGTAGAACACTATGCTTTGCTGTTGCTGTGTTGGTTTTCTAAAGACACAAACCCTGTTTGTTCTCTGTGTTTTCAGCAAGCAGAGAAGCTGCTGCAGACACTTTCTTGCTCCTTTTCCACTAATGAAGTATATTTTGTACCAGTTGGTGTATTCCTCGTCTGGAGAGCAGGAGCAAAGGTTTTAGGACCTAAATTGCTTGATTTCCTTGGAAGAGATATGTAGAACACTGTGCTTTGCTGTTGCTGTGTTGGTTTTCTCAAGACACAAACCCTGTTTGTTCCCTGTGTTTTCAGCAAGCAGAGAAGCTGCTGCAGACACTTTCTTGCCCCTTTCCCACAAGTGAAGTATATTTTGTACCAGTTGGTGTATTCCTTTTCTGCAGAGCAAGAGCAAAGGTTTTAGGATCTAAATTGCTTGTTTTCCATGGAAGAGCTATGTAGAACACTATGCTTTGCTGTTGCTGTGTTGGTTTTCTAAAGACACAAACCCTGTTTGTTCCCTGTGTTTTCAGCAAGCAGAGAAGCTGCTGCAGACACTTTCTTGCCCCTTTTCCACAAGTGAAGTATATTTTGTACCAGTTGGTGTATTCCTTGTCTGCAGAGCAAGAGCAAAGGTTTTAGGATCTAAATTGCTTGTTTTCCATGGAAGAGCTATGTAGAACACTGTGCTTTGCTGTTGCTGTGTTGGTTTTCTCAAGACACAAGTCCTGTTGGTTGTCTGTGTTTGCAGCAAGCAGAGAAGCTGCTGCAGACACTTTCTTGCCCCTTTTCCACAAGTGAAGTATATTTTGTACCAGTTGGTGTATTCCTCGTCTGCAGAGCAAGAGCAAAGGTGTTAGGACCTAAATTGCTTGATTTCCATGGAAGAGCTATGTAGAACACTATGCTTTGCTGTTGCTGTGTCGGTTTTCTCAAGAAACAAACCCTGTTTGTTCTCTGTACTTGCAGCGAGCAGAGAAGCTCTTGAAAGACACGTACCTGCTTTCTCCACTACTGACGTATATTTTGTACCAGTTGGTGTATTCCTCGTCTGGAGAGCAGGAGCAAAGGTTTTAGGATCTAAATTGCTTGATTTCCTTGGAAGAGATATGTAGAACACTGTGCTTTGCTGTTACTGTGTTGGTTTTCTCAAGACACAAGCCTTGTTAGTTGTATGTGTTTCCAGCGAGCAGAAAAGCTGCTGCAGACACTTTCTTGCCCCTTTTCCACAAGTGAAGTATATTTTGTACCAGTTGGTGTATTCCTCGTCTGCAGAGCAAGAGCAAAGGTTTTAGGATCTAAATTGCTTGTTTTCCATGGAAGAGCTATGTAGAACACTATGCTTTGCTGTTGCTGTGTTGGTTTTCTCAAGACACAAGCCCTGTTTGTTCTCTGTGTTTTCAGCAAGCAGAGAAGCTGCTGCAGACACTTTCTTGCTCCTTTTCCACTAGTGAAGTATATTTTGTACCAGTTTGTGTATTCCTCGTCTGCAGAGCAAGAGCAAAGGTTTTAGGATCTAAATTGCTTGTTTTCCATGGAAGAGCTCTGTAGAACACTATGCTTTGCTGTTGCTGTGTTGGTTTTCTCAAGACACAAGTCCTGTTGGTTGTCTGTGTTTGCAGCAAGCAGAGAAGCTGCTGCAGACACTTTCTTGCCCCTTTTCCACAAGTGAAGTATATTTTGTACCAGTTGTTGTGTTCCTCGTCTGCAAAGCAAGAGCAAATGTGTTAGGACCTAAATTGCTTGATTTCCATGGAAGAGCTCTGTAGAACACTATGCTTTGCTGTTGCTGTGTTGGTTTTCTAAAGACACAAGCCCTGTTTGTTCCCTGTGTTTTCAGCAAGCAGAGAAGCTCTTGAAGACACGTACCTGCTTTCTCCACTACTGACGTATATTTTGTACCAGTTGGTGTGTTCCTCGTCTGCAAAGCAAGAGCAAAGGTTTTAGGACTTAAATTGCTTGATTTCCATGGAAGAGCTCTGTAGAACACTATGCTTTGCTGTTATTGTGTTGGTTTTCTCAAGACACAAGTCTTGTTGGTTGTCTGAGTTTCCAGCGAGCAGAAAAGCTGCTGCAGACACTTTCTTGCCCCTTTTCCACAAGTGAAGTATATTTTGTTCCAGTTGGTGTATTCCTCGTCTGCAGAGCAAGAGCAAAGGTTTTAGGATCTAAATTGCTCGTTTTCCATGGAAGAGCTATGTAGAACACTATGCTTTGCTGTTGCTGTGTTGGTTTTCTAAAGACACAAACCCTGTTTGTTCCCTGTGTTTTAAGCAAGCAGAGAAGCTGCTGCAGACACTTTCTTGCCCCTTTTCCACAAGTGAAGTATATTTTGTACCAGTTGGTGTATTCCTTGTCTGCAGAGCAAGAGCAAAGGTTTTAGGATCTAAATTGCTTGTTTTCCATGGAAGAGCTATGTAGAACACTATGCTTTGCTGTTGCTGTGTTGGTTTTCTCAAGACACAAGTCCTGTTGGTTGTCTGTGTTTGCAGCAAGCAGAGAAGCTGCTGCAGACACTTTCTTGCCCCTTTTCCACAAGTGAAGTATATTTTGTACCAGTTGGTGTATTCCTCGTCTGCAGAGCAAGAGCAAAGGTGTTAGGACCTAAATTGCTTGATTTCCATGGAAGAGCTCTGTAGAACACTATGCTTTGCTGTTGCTGTGTCGGTTTTCTCAAGAAACAAACCCTGTTTGTTCTCTGTACTTGCAGCGAGCAGAGAAGCTCTTGAAGACACGTACATGCTTTCTCCACTACTGACGTATATTTTGTACCAGTTGGTGTATTCCTCGTCTGGAGAGCAGGAGCAAAGGTTTTAGGACCTAAATTGCTTGATTTCCTTGGAAGAGATATGTAGAACACTGTGCTTTGCTGTTACTGTGTTGGTTTTCTCAAGACACAAGCCTTGTTAGTTGTATGTGTTTCCAGCGAGCAGAAAAGCTGCTGCAGACACTTTCTTGCCCCTTTTCCACAACTGAAGTATATTTTGTACCAGTTGGTGTATTCCTCGTCTGCAGAGCAAGAGCAAAGGTTTTAGGATCTAAATTGCTTGTTTTCCATGGAAGAGCTCTGTAGAACACTATGCTTTGCTGTTGCTGTGTTGGTTTTCTCAAGACACAAGTCCTGTTGGTTGTCTGTGTTTGCAGCAAGCAGAGAAGCTGCTGCAGACACTTTCTTGCCCCTTTTCCACAAGTGAAGTATATTTTGTACCAGTTGGTGTATTCCTCGTCTGCAGAGCAAGAGCAAAGGTGTTAGGACCTAAATTGCTTGATTTCCATGGAAGAGCTATGTAGAACACTATGCTTTGCTGTTGCTGTGTCGGTTTTCTCAAGAAAGAAACCCTGTTTGTTCTCTGTACTTGCAGCGAGCAGAGAAGCTCTTGAAGACACGTACCTGCTTTCTCCACTACTGACGTATATTTTGTACCAGTTGGTGTATTCCTCGTCTGGAGAGCAGGAGCAAAGGTTTTAGGACCTAAATTGCTTGATTTCCTTGGAAGAGATATGTAGAACACTGTGCTTTGCTGTTACTGTGTTGGTTTTCTCAAGACACAAGCCTTGTTAGTTGTATGTGTTTCCAGCGAGCAGAAAAGCTGCTGCAGACACTTTCTTGCCCCTTTTCCACAAGTGAAGTATATTTTGTACCAGTTGGTGTATTCCTCGTCTGCAGAGCAAGAGCAAAGGTTTTAGGATCTAAATTGCTTGTTTTCCATGGAAGAGCTCTGTAGAACACTATGCTTTGCTGTTGCTGTGTTGGTTTTCTCAAGACACAAGCCCTGTTTGTTCTCTGTGTTTGCAGCAAGCAGAGAAGCTGCTGCAGACACTTTCTTGCCCCTTTTTCACAAGTGAAGTATATTTTGTACCAGTTGGTGTGTTCCTCGTCTGCAAAGCAAGAGCAAATGTGTTAGGACCTAAATTGCTTGTTTTCCATGGAAGAGCTCTGTAGAACACTATGCTTTGCTGTTGCTGTGTTGGTTTTCTAAAGACACAAGCCCTGTTTGTTCCCTGTGTTTTCAGCAAGCAGAGAAGCTCTTGAAGACACGTACCTGCTTTCTCCACTACTGACGTATATTTTGTACCAGTTGGTGTGTTCCTCGTCTGCAAAGCAAGAGCAAAGGTTTTAGGACTTAAATTGCTTGATTTCCATGGAAGAGCTCTGTAGAACACTATGCTTTGCTGTTATTGTGTTGGTTTTCTCAAGACACAAGTCTTGTTGGTTGTCTGAGTTTCCAGCGAGCAGAAAAGCTGCTGCAGACACTTTCTTGCCCCTTTTCCACAAGTGAAGTATATTTTGTTCCAGTTGGTGTATTCCTCGTCTGCAGAGCAAGAGCAAAGGTTTTAGGATCTAAATTGCTCGTTTTCCATGGAAGAGCTATGTAGAACACTATGCTTTGCTGTTGCTGTGTTGGTTTTCTAAAGACACAAACCCTGTTTGTTCCCTGTGTTTTCAGCAAGCAGAGAAGCTGCTGCAGACACTTTCTTGCCCCTTTTCCACAAGTGAAGTATATTTTGTACCAGTTGGTGTATTCCTTGTCTGCAGAGCAAGAGCAAAGGTTTTAGGATCTAAATTGCTTGTTTTCCATGGAAGAGCTATGTAGAACACTATGCTTTGCTGTTGCTGTGTTGGTTTTCTCAAGACACAAGTCCTGTTGGTTGTCTGTGTTTGCAGCAAGCAGAGAAGCTGCTGCAGACACTTTCTTGCCCCTTTTCCACAAGTGAAGTATATTTTGTACCAGTTGGTGTATTCCTCGTCTGCAGAGCAAGAGCAAAGGTGTTAGGACCTAAATTGCTTGATTTCCATGGAAGAGCTCTTTAGAACACTATGCTTTGCTGTTGCTGTGTCGGTTTTCTCAAGAAACAAACCCTGTTTGTTCTCTGTACTTGCAGCGAGCAGAGAAGCTCTTGAAGACACGTACCTGCTTTCTCCACTACTGACGTATATTTTGTACCAGTTGGTGTATTCCTCGTCTGGAGTGCAGGAGAAAAGGTTTTAGGACCTAAATTGCTTGATTTCCTTGGAAGAGATATGTAGAACACTGTGCTTTGCTGTTACTGTGTTGGTTTTCTCAAGACACAAGCCTTGTTAGTTGTATGTGTTTCCAGCGAGCAGAAAAGCTGCTGCAGACACTTTCTTGCCCCTTTTCCACAACTGAAGTATATTTTGTACCAGTTGGTGTATTCCTCGTCTGCAGAGCAAGAGCAAAGGTTTTAGGATCTAAATTGCTTGTTTTCCATGGAAGAGCTCTGTAGAACACTATGCTTTGCTGTTGCTGTGTTGGTTTTCTCAAGACACAAGTCCTGTTGGTTGTCTGTGTTTGCAGCAAGCAGAGAAGCTGCTGCAGACACTTTCTTGCCCCTTTTCCACAAGTGAAGTATATTTTGTACCAGTTGGTGTATTCCTCGTCTGCAGAGCAAGAGCAAATATGTTAGGAACTAAATTGCTTGATTTCCATGGAAGAGCTCTGTAGAACACTATGCTTTGCTGTTGCTGTGTTGGTTTTCTCAAGACACAAACCCTGTTTGTTCCCTGTGTTTTCAGCAAGCAGAGAAGCTGCTGCAGACACTTTCTTGCCCCTTTTTCACAAGTGAAGTATATTTTGTACCAGTTGGTGTGTTCCTCGTCTGCAGAGCAAGAGCAAAGGTTTTAGGACTTAAATTGCTTGATTTCATTGGAAGAGCTGTTAAGAACACTATGCTTTGCTGTTGCTGTGTTGGTTTTCTAAAGACACAAGCCCTGTTTGTTCCCTGTGTTTTCAGCAAGCAGAGAAGCTCTTGAAGACACGTACCTGCTTTCTCCACTACTGACGTATATTTTGTACCAGTTGGTGTGTTCCTCGTCTGCAAAGCAAGAGCAAAGGTTTTAGGACTTAAATTGCTTGATTTCCATGGAAGAGCTCTGTAGGACACTATGCTTTGCTGTTACTGTGTTGGTTTTCTCAAGACACAAGTCTTGTTGGTTGTCTGAGTTTCCAGCGAGCAGAAAAGCTGCTGCAGACACTTTCTTGCCCCTTTTCCACAAGTGAAGTATATTTTGTACCAGTTGGTGTATTCCTCGTCTGCAGAGCAAGAGCAAAGGTTTTAGGATCTAAATTGCTTGTTTTCCATGGAAGAGCTATGTAGAACACTATGCTTTGCTGTTGCTGTGTTGGTTTTCTCAAGACACAAGTCCTGTTGGTTGTCTGTGTTTGCAGCAAGCAGAGAAGCTGCTGCAGACACTTTCTTGCCCCTTTTCCACAAGTGAAGTATATTTTGTACCAGTTGGTGTATTCCTCGTCTGCAGAGCAAGAGCAAAGGTGTTAGGACCTAAATTGCTTGATTTCCATGGAAGAGCTCTGTAGAACACTATGCTTTGCTGTTGCTGTGTCGGTTTTCTCAAGAAACAAACCCTGTTTGTTCTCTGTACTTGCAGCGAGCAGAGAAGCTCTTGAAGACACGTACCTGCTTTCTCCACTACTGACGTATATTTATTACCAGTTGGTGTATTCCTCGTCTGGAGAGCAGGAGCAAAGGTTTTAGGACCTAAATTGCTTGATTTCCTTGGAAGAGATATGTAGAACACTGTGCTTTGCTGTTACTGTGTTGGTTTTCTCAAGACACAAGTCCTGTTGGTTGTCTGTGTTTGCAGCAAGCAGAGAAGCTCTTGAAGACACGTACCTGCTTTCTCCACTACTGACGTATATTTTGTACCAGTTGGTGTGTTCCTCGTCTGCAGAGCAAGAGCAAAGGTTTTAGGACTTAAATTGCTTGATTTCCATGGAAGAGCTATGTAGAACACTATGCTTTGCTGTTATTGTGTTGGTTTTCTCAAGACACAAGTCTTGTTGGTTGTCTGAGTTTCCAGCGAGCAGAGAAGCTGCTGCAGACACTTTCTTGCCCCTTTTCCACAAGTGAAGTATATTTTGTACCAGTTGGTGTATTCCTCGTCTGCAGAGCAAGAGCAAAGGTTTTAGGATCTAAATTGCTTGTTTTCCATGGAAGAGCTCTGTAGAACACTATGGTTTTCGGTTGCTGTGTTTGTTTTCTCAAGACACAAGCCCTGTTTGTTCCCTGTGTTTTCAGCAAGCAGAGAAGCTGCTGCAGACACTTTCTTGCTCCTTTTCCACTAGTGAAGTATATTTTGTACCAGTTGGTGTATTCCTCGTCTGGAGAGCAGGAGCAAAGGTTTTAGGACCTAAATTGCTTGATTTCCTTGGAAGAGATATGTAGAACACTGTGCTTTGCTGTTGCTGTGTTGGTTTTCTCAAGACACAAACCCTGTTTGTTCCCTGTGTTTTCAGCAAGCAGAGAAGCTGCTGCAGACACTTTCTTGCCCCTTTTCCACAAGTGAAGTATATTTTGTACCAGTTGGTGTATTCCTCGTCTGCAGAGCAAGAGCAAAGGTTTTAGGATCTAAATTGCTTGTTTTCCATGGAAGAGCTATGTAGAACACTATGCTTTGCTGTTGCTGTGTTGGTTTTCTAAAGACACAAACCCTGTTTGTTCTCTGTGTTTTCAGCAAGCAGAGAAGCTGCTGCAGACACTTTCTTGCTCCTTTTCCACTAATGAAGTATATTTTGTACCAGTTGGTGTATTCCTCGTCTGGAGAGCAGGAGCAAAGGTTTTAGGACCTAAATTGCTTGATTTCCTTGGAAGAGATATGTAGAACACTGTGCTTTGCTGTTGCTGTGTTGGTTTTCTCAAGACACAAACCCTGTTTGTTCCCTGTGTTTTCAGCAAGCAGAGAAGCTGCTGCAGACACTTTCTTGCCCCTTTCCCACAAGTGAAGTATATTTTGTACCAGTTGGTGTATTCCTTTTCTGCAGAGCAAGAGCAAAGGTTTTAGGATCTAAATTGCTTGTTTTCCATGGAAGAGCTATGTAGAACACTATGCTTTGCTGTTGCTGTGTTGGTTTTCTAAAGACACAAACCCTGTTTGTTCCCTGTGTTTTCAGCAAGCAGAGAAGCTGCTGCAGACACTTTCTTGCCCCTTTTCCACAAGTGAAGTATATTTTGTACCAGTTGGTGTATTCCTTGTCTGCAGAGCAAGAGCAAAGGTTTTAGGATCTAAATTGCTTGTTTTCCATGGAAGAGCTATGTAGAACACTGTGCTTTGCTGTTGCTGTGTTGGTTTTCTCAAGACACAAGTCCTGTTGGTTGTCTGTGTTTGCAGCAAGCAGAGAAGCTGCTGCAGACACTTTCTTGCCCCTTTTCCACAAGTGAAGTATATTTTGTACCAGTTGGTGTATTCCTCGTCTGCAGAGCAAGAGCAAAGGTGTTAGGACCTAAATTGCTTGATTTCCATGGAAGAGCTATGTAGAACACTATGCTTTGCTGTTGCTGTGTCGGTTTTCTCAAGAAACAAACCCTGTTTGTTCTCTGTACTTGCAGCGAGCAGAGAAGCTCTTGAAGACACGTACCTGCTTTCTCCACTACTGACGTATATTTTGTACCAGTTGGTGTATTCCTCGTCTGGAGAGCAGGAGCAAAGGTTTTAGGATCTAAATTGCTTGATTTCCTTGGAAGAGATATGTAGAACACTGTGCTTTGCTGTTACTGTGTTGGTTTTCTCAAGACACAAGCCTTGTTAGTTGTATGTGTTTCCAGCGAGCAGAAAAGCTGCTGCAGACACTTTCTTGCCCCTTTTCCACAACTGAAGTATATTTTGTACCAGTTGGTGTATTCCTCGTCTGCAGAGCAAGAGCAAAGGTTTTAGGATCTAAATTGCTTGTTTTCCATGGAAGAGCTATGTAGAACACTATGCTTTGCTGTTGCTGTGTTGGTTTTCTCAAGACACAAGCCCTGTTTGTTCTCTGTGTTTTCAGCAAGCAGAGAAGCTGCTGCAGACACTTTCTTGCTCCTTTTCCACTAGTGAAGTATATTTTGTACCAGTTTGTGTATTCCTCGTCTGCAGAGCAAGAGCAAAGGTTTTAGGATCTAAATTGCTTGTTTTCCATGGAAGAGCTCTGTAGAACACTATGCTTTGCTGTTGCTGTGTTGGTTTTCTCAAGACACAAGTCCTGTTGGTTGTCTGTGTTTGCAGCAAGCAGAGAAGCTGCTGCAGACACTTTCTTGCCCCTTTTCCACAAGTGAAGTATATTTTGTACCAGTTGTTGTGTTCCTCGTCTGCAAAGCAAGAGCAAATGTGTTAGGACCTAAATTGCTTGATTTCCATGGAAGAGCTCTGTAGAACACTATGCTTTGCTGTTGCTGTGTTGGTTTTCTAAAGACACAAGCCCTGTTTGTTCCCTGTGTTTTCAGCAAGCAGAGAAGCTCTTGAAGACACGTACCTGCTTTCTCCACTACTGACGTATATTTTGTACCAGTTGGTGTGTTCCTCGTCTGCAAAGCAAGAGCAAAGGTTTTAGGACTTAAATTGCTTGATTTCCATGGAAGAGCTCTGTAGAACACTATGCTTTGCTGTTATTGTGTTGGTTTTCTCAAGACACAAGTCTTGTTGGTTGTCTGAGTTTCCAGCGAGCAGAAAAGCTGCTGCAGACACTTTCTTGCCCCTTTTCCACAAGTGAAGTATATTTTGTTCCAGTTGGTGTATTCCTCGTCTGCAGAGCAAGAGCAAAGGTTTTAGGATCTAAATTGCTCGTTTTCCATGGAAGAGCTATGTAGAACACTATGCTTTGCTGTTGCTGTGTTGGTTTTCTAAAGACACAAACCCTGTTTGTTCCCTGTGTTTTAAGCAAGCAGAGAAGCTGCTGCAGACACTTTCTTGCCCCTTTTCCACAAGTGAAGTATATTTTGTACCAGTTGGTGTATTCCTTGTCTGCAGAGCAAGAGCAAAGGTTTTAGGATCTAAATTGCTTGTTTTCCATGGAAGAGCTATGTAGAACACTATGCTTTGCTGTTGCTGTGTTGGTTTTCTCAAGACACAAGTCCTGTTGGTTGTCTGTGTTTGCAGCAAGCAGAGAAGCTGCTGCAGACACTTTCTTGCCCCTTTTCCACAAGTGAAGTATATTTTGTACCAGTTGGTGTATTCCTTGTCTGCAGAGCAAGAGCAAAGGTTTTAGGATCTAAATTGCTTGTTTTCCATGGAAGAGCTATGTAGAACACTATGCTTTGCTGTTGCTGTGTTGGTTTTCTCAAGACACAAGTCCTGTTGGTTGTCTGTGTTTGCAGCAAGCAGAGAAGCTGCTGCAGACACTTTCTTGCCCCTTTTCCACAAGTGAAGTATATTTTGTACCAGTTGGTGTATTCCTCGTCTGCAGAGCAAGAGCAAAGGTGTTAGGACCTAAATTGCTTGATTTCCATGGAAGAGCTCTGTAGAACACTATGCTTTGCTGTTGCTGTGTCGGTTTTCTCAAGAAACAAACCCTGTTTGTTCTCTGTACTTGCAGCGAGCAGAGAAGCTCTTGAAGACACGTACATGCTTTCTCCACTACTGACGTATATTTTGTACCAGTTGGTGTATTCCTCGTCTGGAGAGCAGGAGCAAAGGTTTTAGGACCTAAATTGCTTGATTTCCTTGGAAGAGATATGTAGAACACTGTGCTTTGCTGTTACTGTGTTGGTTTTCTCAAGACACAAGCCTTGTTAGTTGTATGTGTTTCCAGCGAGCAGAAAAGCTGCTGCAGACACTTTCTTGCCCCTTTTCCACAACTGAAGTATATTTTGTACCAGTTGGTGTATTCCTCGTCTGCAGAGCAAGAGCAAAGGTTTTAGGATCTAAATTGCTTGTTTTCCATGGAAGAGCTCTGTAGAACACTATGCTTTGCTGTTGCTGTGTTGGTTTTCTCAAGACACAAGTCCTGTTGGTTGTCTGTGTTTGCAGCAAGCAGAGAAGCTGCTGCAGACACTTTCTTGCCCCTTTTCCACAAGTGAAGTATATTTTGTACCAGTTGGTGTATTCCTCGTCTGCAGAGCAAGAGCAAAGGTGTTAGGACCTAAATTGCTTGATTTCCATGGAAGAGCTATGTAGAACACTATGCTTTGCTGTTGCTGTGTCGGTTTTCTCAAGAAAGAAACCCTGTTTGTTCTCTGTACTTGCAGCGAGCAGAGAAGCTCTTGAAGACACGTACCTGCTTTCTCCACTACTGACGTATATTTTGTACCAGTTGGTGTATTCCTCGTCTGGAGAGCAGGAGCAAAGGTTTTAGGACCTAAATTGCTTGATTTCCTTGGAAGAGATATGTAGAACACTGTGCTTTGCTGTTACTGTGTTGGTTTTCTCAAGACACAAGCCTTGTTAGTTGTATGTGTTTCCAGCGAGCAGAAAAGCTGCTGCAGACACTTTCTTGCCCCTTTTCCACAAGTGAAGTATATTTTGTACCAGTTGGTGTATTCCTCGTCTGCAGAGCAAGAGCAAAGGTTTTAGGATCTAAATTGCTTGTTTTCCATGGAAGAGCTCTGTAGAACACTATGCTTTGCTGTTGCTGTGTTGGTTTTCTCAAGACACAAGCCCTGTTTGTTCTCTGTGTTTGCAGCAAGCAGAGAAGCTGCTGCAGACACTTTCTTGCCCCTTTTTCACAAGTGAAGTATATTTTGTACCAGTTGGTGTGTTCCTCGTCTGCAAAGCAAGAGCAAATGTGTTAGGACCTAAATTGCTTGTTTTCCATGGAAGAGCTCTGTAGAACACTATGCTTTGCTGTTGCTGTGTTGGTTTTCTAAAGACACAAGCCCTGTTTGTTCCCTGTGTTTTCAGCAAGCAGAGAAGCTCTTGAAGACACGTACCTGCTTTCTCCACTACTGACGTATATTTTGTACCAGTTGGTGTGTTCCTCGTCTGCAAAGCAAGAGCAAAGGTTTTAGGACTTAAATTGCTTGATTTCCATGGAAGAGCTCTGTAGAACACTATGCTTTGCTGTTATTGTGTTGGTTTTCTCAAGACACAAGTCTTGTTGGTTGTCTGAGTTTCCAGCGAGCAGAAAAGCTGCTGCAGACACTTTCTTGCCCCTTTTCCACAAGTGAAGTATATTTTGTTCCAGTTGGTGTATTCCTCGTCTGCAGAGCAAGAGCAAAGGTTTTAGGATCTAAATTGCTCGTTTTCCATGGAAGAGCTATGTAGAACACTATGCTTTGCTGTTGCTGTGTTGGTTTTCTAAAGACACAAACCCTGTTTGTTCCCTGTGTTTTCAGCAAGCAGAGAAGCTGCTGCAGACACTTTCTTGCCCCTTTTCCACAAGTGAAGTATATTTTGTACCAGTTGGTGTATTCCTTGTCTGCAGAGCAAGAGCAAAGGTTTTAGGATCTAAATTGCTTGTTTTCCATGGAAGAGCTATGTAGAACACTATGCTTTGCTGTTGCTGTGTTGGTTTTCTCAAGACACAAGTCCTGTTGGTTGTCTGTGTTTGCAGCAAGCAGAGAAGCTGCTGCAGACACTTTCTTGCCCCTTTTCCACAAGTGAAGTATATTTTGTACCAGTTGGTGTATTCCTCGTCTGCAGAGCAAGAGCAAAGGTGTTAGGACCTAAATTGCTTGATTTCCATGGAAGAGCTCTTTAGAACACTATGCTTTGCTGTTGCTGTGTCGGTTTTCTCAAGAAACAAACCCTGTTTGTTCTCTGTACTTGCAGCGAGCAGAGAAGCTCTTGAAGACACGTACCTGCTTTCTCCACTACTGACGTATATTTTGTACCAGTTGGTGTATTCCTCGTCTGGAGTGCAGGAGAAAAGGTTTTAGGACCTAAATTGCTTGATTTCCTTGGAAGAGATATGTAGAACACTGTGCTTTGCTGTTACTGTGTTGGTTTTCTCAAGACACAAGCCTTGTTAGTTGTATGTGTTTCCAGCGAGCAGAAAAGCTGCTGCAGACACTTTCTTGCCCCTTTTCCACAACTGAAGTATATTTTGTACCAGTTGGTGTATTCCTCGTCTGCAGAGCAAGAGCAAAGGTTTTAGGATCTAAATTGCTTGTTTTCCATGGAAGAGCTCTGTAGAACACTATGCTTTGCTGTTGCTGTGTTGGTTTTCTCAAGACACAAGTCCTGTTGGTTGTCTGTGTTTGCAGCAAGCAGAGAAGCTGCTGCAGACACTTTCTTGCCCCTTTTCCACAAGTGAAGTATATTTTGTACCAGTTGGTGTATTCCTCGTCTGCAGAGCAAGAGCAAATATGTTAGGAACTAAATTGCTTGATTTCCATGGAAGAGCTCTGTAGAACACTATGCTTTGCTGTTGCTGTGTTGGTTTTCTCAAGACACAAACCCTGTTTGTTCCCTGTGTTTTCAGCAAGCAGAGAAGCTGCTGCAGACACTTTCTTGCCCCTTTTTCACAAGTGAAGTATATTTTGTACCAGTTGGTGTGTTCCTCGTCTGCAGAGCAAGAGCAAAGGTTTTAGGACTTAAATTGCTTGATTTCATTGGAAGAGCTGTTAAGAACACTATGCTTTGCTGTTGCTGTGTTGGTTTTCTAAAGACACAAGCCCTGTTTGTTCCCTGTGTTTTCAGCAAGCAGAGAAGCTCTTGAAGACACGTACCTGCTTTCTCCACTACTGACGTATATTTTGTACCAGTTGGTGTGTTCCTCGTCTGCAAAGCAAGAGCAAAGGTTTTAGGACTTAAATTGCTTGATTTCCATGGAAGAGCTCTGTAGGACACTATGCTTTGCTGTTACTGTGTTGGTTTTCTCAAGACACAAGTCTTGTTGGTTGTCTGAGTTTCCAGCGAGCAGAAAAGCTGCTGCAGACACTTTCTTGCCCCTTTTCCACAAGTGAAGTATATTTTGTACCAGTTGGTGTATTCCTCGTCTGCAGAGCAAGAGCAAAGGTTTTAGGATCTAAATTGCTTGTTTTCCATGGAAGAGCTATGTAGAACACTATGCTTTGCTGTTGCTGTGTTGGTTTTCTCAAGACACAAGTCCTGTTGGTTGTCTGTGTTTGCAGCAAGCAGAGAAGCTGCTGCAGACACTTTCTTGCCCCTTTTCCACAAGTGAAGTATATTTTGTACCAGTTGGTGTATTCCTCGTCTGCAGAGCAAGAGCAAAGGTGTTAGGACCTAAATTGCTTGATTTCCATGGAAGAGCTCTGTAGAACACTATGCTTTGCTGTTGCTGTGTCGGTTTTCTCAAGAAACAAACCCTGTTTGTTCTCTGTACTTGCAGCGAGCAGAGAAGCTCTTGAAGACACGTACCTGCTTTCTCCACTACTGACGTATATTTATTACCAGTTGGTGTATTCCTCGTCTGGAGAGCAGGAGCAAAGGTTTTAGGACCTAAATTGCTTGATTTCCTTGGAAGAGATATGTAGAACACTGTGCTTTGCTGTTACTGTGTTGGTTTTCTCAAGACACAAGTCCTGTTGGTTGTCTGTGTTTGCAGCAAGCAGAGAAGCTCTTGAAGACACGTACCTGCTTTCTCCACTACTGACGTATATTTTGTACCAGTTGGTGTGTTCCTCGTCTGCAGAGCAAGAGCAAAGGTTTTAGGACTTAAATTGCTTGATTTCCATGGAAGAGCTATGTAGAACACTATGCTTTGCTGTTATTGTGTTGGTTTTCTCAAGACACAAGTCTTGTTGGTTGTCTGAGTTTCCAGCGAGCAGAGAAGCTGCTGCAGACACTTTCTTGCCCCTTTTCCACAAGTGAAGTATATTTTGTACCAGTTGGTGTATTCCTCGTCTGCAGAGCAAGAGCAAAGGTTTTAGGATCTAAATTGCTTGTTTTCCATGGAAGAGCTCTGTAGAACACTATGCTTTGCTGTTGCTGTGTTGGTTTTCTCAAGACACAAACCCTGTTTGTTCCCTGTGTTTTCAGCAAGCAGAGAAGCTGCTGCAGACACTTTCTTGCCCCTTTTCCACAAGTGAAGTATATTTTGTACCAGTTGGTGTATTCCTTGTCTGCAGAGCAAGAGCAAAGGTTTTAGGATCTAAATTGCTTGTTTTCCATGGAAGAGCTATGTAGAACACTATGCTTTGCTGTTGCTGTGTTGGTTTTCTCAAGACACAAGTCCTGTTGGTTGTCTGTGTTTGCAGCAAGCAGAGAAGCTGCTGCAGACACTTTCTTGCCCCTTTTTCACAAGTGAAGTATATTTTGTACCAGTTGGTGTGTTCCTCGTCTGCAAAGCAAGAGCAAATGTGTTAGGACCTAAATTGCTTGATTTCCATGGAAGAGCTCTGTAGAACACTATGCTTTGCTGTTGCTGTGTTGGTTTTCTCAAGAAACAAACCCTGTTTGTTCTCTGTACTTGCAGCGAGCAGAGAAGCTCTTGAAGACACGTACCTGCTTTCTCCACTACTGACGTATATTTTGTACCAGTTGGTGTATTCCTCGTCTGGAGAGCAGGAGCAAAGGTTTTAGGACCTAAATTGCTTGATTTCCTTGGAAGAGATATGTAGAACACTGTGCTTTGCTGTTACTTTGTTGGTTTTCTCAAGACACAAGCCTTGTTAGTTGTATGTGTTTCCAGCGAGCAGAAAAGCTGCTGCAGACACTTTCTTGCCCCTTTTCCACAAGTGAAGTATATTTTGTACCAGTTGGTGTATTCCTCGTCTGCAGAGCAAGAGCAAAGGTTTTAGGATCTAAATTGCTTGTTTTCCATGGAAGAGCTCTGTAGAACACTATGCTTTGCTGTTGCTGTGTTGGTTTTCTAAAGACACAAACCCTGTTTGTTCTCTGTGTTTTCAGCAAGCAGAGAAGCTGCTGCAGACACTTTCTTGCTCCTTTTCCACTAGTGAAGTATATTTTGTACCAGTTGGTGTATTCCTCGTCTGGAGAGCAGGAGCAAAGGTTTTAGGACCTAAATTGCTTGATTTCCTTGGAAGAGCTCTGTAGAACACTATGCTTTGCTGTTGCTGTGTCGGTTTTCTCAAGAAACAAACCCTGTTTGTTCTCTGTACTTGCAGCGAGCAGAGAAGCTCTTGAAGACACGTACCTGCTTTCTCCACTACTGACGTATATTTATTACCAGTTGGTGTATTCCTCGTCTGGAGAGCAGGAGCAAAGGTTTTAGGACCTAAATTGCTTGATTTCCTTGGAAGAGATATGTAGAACACTGTGCTTTGCTGTTACTGTGTTGGTTTTCTCAAGACACAAGTCCTGTTGGTTGTCTGTGTTTGCAGCAAGCAGAGAAGCTCTTGAAGACACGTACCTGCTTTCTCCACTACTGACGTATATTTTGTACCAGTTGGTGTGTTCCTCGTCTGCAGAGCAAGAGCAAAGGTTTTAGGACTTAAATTGCTTGATTTCCATGGAAGAGCTATGTAGAACACTATGCTTTGCTGTTATTGTGTTGGTTTTCTCAAGACACAAGTCTTGTTGGTTGTCTGAGTTTCCAGCGAGCAGAGAAGCTGCTGCAGACACTTTCTTGCCCCTTTTCCACAAGTGAAGTATATTTTGTACCAGTTGGTGTATTCCTCGTCTGCAGAGCAAGAGCAAAGGTTTTAGGATCTAAATTGCTTGTTTTCCATGGAAGAGCTCTGTAGAACACTATGCTTTGCTGTTGCTGTGTTGGTTTTCTCAAGACACAAACCCTGTTTGTTCCCTGTGTTTTCAGCAAGCAGAGAAGCTGCTGCAGACACTTTCTTGCCCCTTTTCCACAAGTGAAGTATATTTTGTACCAGTTGGTGTATTCCTTGTCTGCAGAGCAAGAGCAAAGGTTTTAGGATCTAAATTGCTTGTTTTCCATGGAAGAGCTATGTAGAACACTATGCTTTGCTGTTGCTGTGTTGGTTTTCTCAAGACACAAGTCCTGTTGGTTGTCTGTGTTTGCAGCAAGCAGAGAAGCTGCTGCAGACACTTTCTTGCCCCTTTTTCACAAGTGAAGTATATTTTGTACCAGTTGGTGTGTTCCTCGTCTGCAAAGCAAGAGCAAATGTGTTAGGACCTAAATTGCTTGATTTCCATGGAAGAGCTCTGTAGAACACTATGCTTTGCTGTTGCTGTGTTGGTTTTCTCAAGAAACAAACCCTGTTTGTTCTCTGTACTTGCAGCGAGCAGAGAAGCTCTTGAAGACACGTACCTGCTTTCTCCACTACTGACGTATATTTTGTACCAGTTGGTGTATTCCTCGTCTGGAGAGCAGGAGCAAAGGTTTTAGGACCTAAATTGCTTGATTTCCTTGGAAGAGATATGTAGAACACTGTGCTTTGCTGTTACTTTGTTGGTTTTCTCAAGACACAAGCCTTGTTAGTTGTATGTGTTTCCAGCGAGCAGAAAAGCTGCTGCAGACACTTTCTTGCCCCTTTTCCACAAGTGAAGTATATTTTGTACCAGTTGGTGTATTCCTCGTCTGCAGAGCAAGAGCAAAGGTTTTAGGATCTAAATTGCTTGTTTTCCATGGAAGAGCTCTGTAGAACACTATGCTTTGCTGTTGCTGTGTTGGTTTTCTAAAGACACAAACCCTGTTTGTTCTCTGTGTTTTCAGCAAGCAGAGAAGCTGCTGCAGACACTTTCTTGCTCCTTTTCCACTAGTGAAGTATATTTTGTACCAGTTGGTGTATTCCTCGTCTGGAGAGCAGGAGCAAAGGTTTTAGGACCTAAATTGCTTGATTTCCTTGGAAGAGATATGTAGAACACTGTGCTTTGCTGTTGCTGTGTTGGTTTTCTCAAGACACAAACCCTGTTTGTTCCCTGTGTTTTCAGCAAGCAGAGAAGCTGCTGCAGACACTTTCTTGCCCCTTTTCCACAAGTGAAGTATATTTTGTACCAGTTGGTGTATTCCTTTTCTGCAGAGCAAGAGCAAAGGTTTTAGGATCTAAATTGCTTGTTTTCCATGGAAGAGCTATGTAGAACACTATGCTTTGCTGTTGCTGTGTTGGTTTTCTAAAGACACAAACCCTGTTTGTTCCCTGTGTTTTCAGCAAGCAGAGAAGCTGCTGCAGACACTTTCTTGCCCCTTTTCCACAAGTGAAGTATATTTTGTACCAGTTGGTGTATTCCTTGTCTGCAGAGCAAGAGCAAAGGTTTTAGGATCTAAATTGCTTGTTTTCCATGGAAGAGCTATGTAGAACACTGTGCTTTGCTGTTGCTGTGTTGGTTTTCTCAAGACACAAGTCCTGTTGGTTGTCTGTGTTTGCAGCAAGCAGAGAAGCTGCTGCAGACACTTTCTTGCCCCTTTTCCACAAGTGAAGTATATTTTGTACCAGTTGGTGTATTCCTCGTCTGCAGAGCAAGAGCAAAGGTGTTAGGACCTAAATTGCTTGATTTCCATGGAAGAGCTATGTAGAACACTATGCTTTGCTGTTGCTGTGTCGGTTTTCTCAAGAAAGAAACCCTGTTTGTTCTCTGTACTTGCAGCGAGCAGAGAAGCTCTTGAAGACACGTACCTGCTTTCTCCACTACTGACGTATATTTTGTACCAGTTGGTGTATTCCTCGTCTGGAGAGCAGGAGCAAAGGTTTTAGGACCTAAATTGCTTGATTTCCTTGGAAGAGATATGTAGAACACTGTGCTTTGCTGTTACTGTGTTGGTTTTCTCAAGACACAAGCCTTGTTAGTTGTATGTGTTTCCAGCGAGCAGAAAAGCTGCTGCAGACACTTTCTTGCCCCTTTTCCACAACTGAAGTATATTTTGTACCAGTTGGTGTATTCCTTGTCTGCAGAGCAAGAGCAAAGGTTTTAGGATCTAAATTGCTTGTTTTCCATGGAAGAGCTATGTAGAACACTATGCTTTGCTGTTGCTGTGTTGGTTTTCTCAAGACACAAGCCCTGTTTGTTCTCTGTGTTTTCAGCAAGCAGAGAAGCTGCTGCAGACACTTTCTTGCTCCTTTTCCACTAGTGA